>NC_134040.1:10146989-10446989 GCF_965140245.1 Athene noctua
ACTAGGCAAAATACACTGTATGATGTGCATTGTAAACTGATGTCTGAAAAGAAACCTTAAGCAGAAATGACACTGAGAAATATTCCTTAAAGCTTTGCTATTAGAGGACTGCAGGCATCCAGCACTTCTCCTTGCTCCAGACCCATCCTTCTCATTAAGACACAGAGCAACAGTAGACAACTTTGTGTGGGTCTATCTTGCATTTAAAGGCCTCTCCTTTCACAGTCCAAGTACAAGGCTTGCATTTCTTCCAGACAACACAGCTCTGGATGGTGTAGTTTTTCTGTTGAACTTCACATGGTATTGATTTATTTTCAAATCACTGGATACTTTGGAGCAGTTAAACTTTTTTCTCTTCTCCCTCTCTGTCCTTCTCTGTAATTTGGGATAGACAGCGTGTGTTTTTCAGAGAGCCCTTGGTTTTCCAGTTAGTCATGATGTACTCTTCTTCATTGTGCCTTCCAGCAGCTTCAAACTGAGTTCTCACATTCCTGTTGTCTTTTTGATAATCAGATTATTACTGTTATTATTTTTAGAATGACAGTTACAGACAATAGCCTATTTAACAGGAACAATGGGCCACAGGGATTTCCTGAGGAGAAGCGTATTACACTCAGGATTTGAGGTTTCTTATTTCCCTCAATTATACTCCTTATATTAGCTAACTTTAAAACATTCGCAATTGTAAAATATTAAAAATATGCTGGCTTTACTCCAGAGAAACTGTTGTCTTATTAAATCATGAAGACTCATTAGGAAAAATGCATCTGATTTGTTCAATACTGCAAAAGCTGCATGAAGCAAAACCACTTGTTTTAGTTTAGTTGTCAATACAGGGCACAAATCTACATATAAGTTAATACTTTCCTTGAAAAGGATTTAAGCCTAACTCAGTGGTCACAACGCAGTTTGTCCTGACAACTCTTTCTGAACCTAGAGTCATTAAGAAAAATACACAATTCTGTTGACAACTTTTGGTTTTCAAGACTTGCAACCTTAGGTCATATTATTTTTGAGTGACACAAACTATTTGCTTTCAAAAAAAATTTCTGACAAAGTGACAATTTAAAATTTCTTTCTGGAGGATGACTGATCAATTGTTCCATATTCCTGTTTTCTATATTTAAAGTTCTACCTTCTCTTTTTTTTTTCTCATGATATTCTACATAAAACCAGTAATGATGTAAACCAAAACATAATCCTCTTATCTGAGTTTAAAGAAAGTACAAGCAAACTCTGTGAAAAAAAAATATTAAAATTTTGAACAAAATTTTTGAAATCTTCAGCAAATCTTTAAATCAGGCAGAGTGGGAAGTAGTTAAAAAATTACTTACCATACAATGGCTAATCTTGGAATTGTAAACATTAAAGCTGGTTCATAGTCATCTATCATATCTTGAGTGAGGTATCCAAGCCTTAAGGCTCTAAGCGGAAGAACAAGTTTATTTATTAAGAGATCAAACTCTTGAAAAAAACATTTCAACAGGAAAAATTTTGAAAAAATTGTTCTAAGCCAAACCAAATTGATGATATTTAACTCATGAACTATTTTTGTACCAACTAAAACACTTTATATAACTGACTGCTGTAGTATTGCTTTAAAAAAATATTAATGTAAGAAAAAAATTTAAACACTTAAAATTTATAGCCATCCAAACCCAATAATTTTTATGCTATTTTCCCCTTTTCTTTACTATTTCATGCCATGCTTCTGCTTGTCACCGAAAACCACTGGTGCTCAGAATTTTACAATTTAAAGAAATATTTTTAAATAGTAGGGAGAAATATTTGGTTTCACTTTCAAATAAAATTTGCTAAAATCATCTAGGTGAACCCTTCCTAAACTAATAAACCAGAGTAAAAAAAGAAGTTCTGTACAGCAACTATTTTTGAAGTGTAAGGATTTAATATTTGGGGGACACTTCACTGTCCTCTAATAACATTTCAAATAACTTAAGCTCCTTCTAGACTAAAACCCAGTTTGTTATCACTTGGCTATGTTTTCCAGGTTTCTTCACAATTTCTAAATTTCCTTCCAAGTTTTGTAACATCCTCAAATTTCTTTTCCGATTTGTCCATATCTGAGCGTAAGATAACACTCAAAACTGCACACTATTCCCACTGAGATCTGACTGGTTCCAAAACGAACAGAAATAACTTTTTCTTATTCCTTATTAGAACTTGTCTTGCCAATACTGCTAGTGGTGAACAGCAACATGACCACAAAGCCCTGGTTTGTACTAACAGTGGATAGACTCGGTGTGTGACTCACTCAACTTGTTCCCAACCAACTCCTTGTTCCTTCCTACAGTCCACTGCCAGGTTATCCAAAGCTGCAAATGAGAAACCACCTTTTTCCTCTTACTGAGCAAATATATGTATATATAGTAGCTCTCTGACTGATGGAAGGTAATTTCTCCTACTTGTGATCATTCTGAGTTGCAATCCTATCTTTTAAAAATGCCTGAAACACCTCTGATCTTGGTGTCATCTAGAGACTGTGGCAGTGCGCTCCGTACTCCTTGATTTCTTAAGAAAAGTCAGATCCAGGGTCCTACTTCACAAATTCTCCTAATACAACAGTAAAACCAACTTTCTCTGAGTGCATTTTACAGTGAATGGGTCTCTAATAATTCCACACAGACTACAGTTCACTAATTTCCTTCTGAGAACAGTGTTGCACTGCTCAAAACCTCACTAAAGCTCAGTATTTTGCATGTTGTTCCCCTCTACTGTCTACCTGCTAGGCTAGTTACTCTCACGGGGCGGGGGGGGGGGACCAACAACAAAAAAACCCAAGAAGTTCAACACAGTATATTCCAAACAAATTCACATCTTCCTTATCACCCTATATTCCTAAAAAGAACTTAGGAACTGCTGGAGTGTTAGGATTTTTTTTAACATCTTCTCTTAATACATACAGAGTCAAGCTCCAGTCCTCTATGATCCTAAAAGAGCTTTTACAAGTTCTTCATGAAAATCACTAGAGGTTCACAGATTATTTGAATCACATCCCCATTTATTCTTGCATGAAGTATTATTACATCTTGATGCCTGAAACAGATTTAGCTTATTTAAATGCTGTCTTCGTTTACACATCTATAACTATGCATACCAACAACATTGTTATTGTTGGATTATTAACTTTTGGGGTTTTTTTGTCTAGAAAACAGAAAGTATAGGCTTGTGCTGGGCAAGCATCCTTAATGCTTTTTACCTTTGTATTTGGATACTTACTAGAAAAGCAAAATATCTAGTGTTTCATGATGCTTCTTAAAGGACTACAGTTCAAAGTGTTTCTACAAAAAGCTCGAAGTAAACACAAATTAAAATATAGTATGTAATTAAAACGCTTACCTCTCCACAGTTTCACAGAAAAGTACGATTACCTCTTGCTGTACATAATATTCTTTTGGAGACTTCACAGGTACCATGGCTGACACATAACTACAAAGATTATAAAATAATGTACTATTATTTTACACACTTTAATGATTCAGTTTATAAAACGAAATGCAGGACAAATTATCTTCGCAACCTAACCTTTTCTGCAGCATTCTGAAAGCACTCACTATGGAAATTCTAGAGTGTAAGAATCAAAAGAAATGCAACTGATTTACTTATTGCAGATTGAGGCAATGCAACTCAGTAGTAATTTAGAAATATAATTACACACAGTTAGCAATCAGAACTATATACTGTGTGGCATGGGTAGGTAGGTCCTAAAAGGATCTTTATTTGCTGCATTACAAAGATAGAATAGCTTGGTCTGAATTTTCTTAAGAAAAAAAAAACAAAATCAAAACTGACTAAACCGCACATTTTATTTAGAAAGGTTTCACCTGAAATTAGTGAATTTCAGTTACCCAGCAGAGAATTTAGGAAACTTAAAAGTTGGCCTTCTTTCTCTGTGGAATTACATGCAAAGGCACTAATTTACAATGTAAGCAACATTGGTAAAAGTGGTTTTCTGTCACTATATTACTTAAATCATTTGTAGACTACAGGTAACACAGAAAGGGAAAAAGTTCTTTGCAAAATAAAGGCATAGAAAAATGCTGTATGTAGACAGTTGGTATGCATAGGCACTATCAAGAACCAGTTGCGGATTGTCAGTGTCTGCACTCAGAAAAATCCTACTAAAAACCACATTTTTAGCTGATGTCTTCAATGTAACAGCATAATGATGTTTTTCTGAATCAGAAGAAATCGCTTACCAAAGTAATACAAGAGAATATAAATACTGCAGAAGGACAAACAATAATGGGAAACAAGACAGTCTATGGATTATTCCCAAGAAAAATTTAACATACCACCCAATTCTAAGAAACCTGTTCTGCTGAGGGTAGGAATGGCTGTATTATATTAGATCCATAAACAAATTTGTCCAGTATCCTGTCTATAACTATGCCCAGCACCACAAACATCTACCAGACATGCAGGAAGCTGGCTTAAATTCTGAAGCACAATGCAAGACTTGGTCAAATGTGTCCTTTGCAGTTACTTTCCTCACCCCAAAAGCAATTATTTTTATTTTTGCTATAAACCTCCAAGCCATTTTTCAATCACAAGCTTTTAAATCACTGAGTTCCTGTGGTTAATTATGGCTTGTGTAAAAGCGCTTCCTTCATCAGATTTCAATTTGCCTTCTTAAATTGAGTAGGTACATCTTGCTTGCATCTCTAAGCACAAGAGAACAAAACCTCGTAATCTCTAGACTATTTGTTATCATACTTTTTAAATGTCTCTTATTTGTCGCCTTTCCTCTGACAAAAAAAACATGAAGGGAAGCGATTTATGGCTTCCTTTTGTGTCTTGGAAAACGTCCCTCAAATGCTATACGTCAGTATGTAAATGGAAGATTATAGTTCAGTTGAAGAGAGCAAATGTTGATTTCTAAAAAGCTATTCAATTTTCTTTTCATTATTACTACACTGGAAGGAAAAATCAAGCAATAAAACAAATTACTGAAGAATTCAAATACCGTGATAAAAAAATTACATACTTTTTCCATAGAAAGAACACAGAACAAAACAGCCAACTTACAAAAACCAACAAACCCCACAACAGCTGTAGTAACCAAGACAATGCTCACAACACATTTACTTTGGAACTTTTACCTTAATTCAAATTCAGCAAAAAGGACATCAAAATGCTTGAGTGAATCTTTCATTTTTTCTGTGTAGAGGTTCAAATCCCTTAAGGCCTGGTCACGAATGATATTTCTAACTTCCTCTAGGCTTCTGGTGAGATCCTTGGCCAAGGGCCTCATAGCCATACTCTCAATTTCACGATTCATAATAATTGAGCCAGCAGCCAAACACTATGAAATACATTGAGAGAGAAAATGTTGTTACAAAGTTACTCTGATGTTTTACAAATCCTACAAGGTGTGATATTTACTACTTTGAACAAGGACAGTACTTAGCCCCAATTTGTTGCAAATTATTAAACAAGTGAAGATTGAAGAATGGTATGCCAGGAGCCACTAAGTCTTCACATAAAAGGTTAGGGAGCAGCTCAGTCAGAGAGACATGAGAACAGGGGGAGGTTCAAGTAAAAGAACCACAGAGCTGACAGAAGAACTTAAAAAACCTCTTCTTCCACTAGTTAGGCAGTAAGTATTGATAGAATATATACTCTATGTACACAAGGACTGCTTGCATAAGAGGGATGTGAATCCAACCAAAGTATGATCAAAGGACTGTTTTGATTCAGGCTAAACTGCTTGATTTTGTAAAATAAGTCTATTCCTTATAAAAAGAACAGAAATTCTGCAACCAAGATGCCTTCTGCAGCAAAACTGGTCACATTAGCTATCAGATCAGGGATCCAGGTAGACAAGTATCCTGCCTCCCACAGAAGCCATGAATATAACTTACAGGAAAGAACATAAAGTCCAGATCACATAGTGATTCTTCCCTTTCTGGAAATCAGCTATTTAAGAGACTCCTTACCCCAGGAATTATACGCTGACTTCTCCTGACTAGCTCACAAAGACATTAAAAGTAGAGTTTTACTGTAACACATTAATAAAATCTGAAAATACTGCTATTAAAACAAAATTACTTAATAACCGTTGCTGCTGAGTTTATTCCTTTATGGATACATGTGGAAGACAAGAAATACTGATATAAATCATACTTTCTGTATTAATGAAAATATTTTTATTAACTAAAAATATACAAGGTTGTTCTAGAAGTTATAATTTTCTGGTTTTCCTCATCTTCATTTGCAGCTCTGTGTCCCTCCCTTTTCCCTTGCACTCCCCTCAAGAGGAAGCATTTCTGCAGGTCTGTATGGGTGATGTGCAACCCCAGCCCTGGCTCAGCAGCCCAATGCACTAATTAGTGTTTTAAGGGCACTCAGAAGATCATGTTCTTACCTCTTATCAGCCAAAGCAGTATTTGTGGGCAAATGTGTGTAAGGCAAGTCTTACTGCTGATATGCATTCTTAGTCTGGTAATGATTGCACTGACAAGGACACATAAGTGTATATTCGTAACACTCAATACAGTCGTCTTTACTACATGAATTTCCAGGAGAAAACTGTCTACAGTAGTATGAGTTAGTATTACTTCATCACTGCATATGTTACTTTCTCTGAATCCAACAGGTCTCTCTAACCGGTTAGTTTGATTTGGAGACAGTGAAAGCTTGATTTGGAAAGAGTAAAAGCATTGGTTTATGTAACACAAACAGTAAATAAAGGGAGACTTTTTTTTCCCTCCTAGAGGATACTGGCTGTCTGTGATTCCCTCAAGCATTTTCCACAATGCAAGGAGAAGTTACTGCATTGGCTGGCGTTTTTCCTGTTTGTTTGCTGTAATCCCAGTTTTAGTTCCTTAGAGTAAGAAAGCACAATGGGATTCACAGGGATTCATTACAGATGGTTGCAGAAAGAATGACTCCATCTTCTCCTACTTAACTACCAAGGAAGTACCATTAATGCAACATGGGAGGCTCTCTGCATTTTAAAACATAGCATGGCATCACCGGCATGATGGCTGTGAAGGTCATATGATAATGGGAAGAAAAACTGCTGCTGTTTTTGCTGAGGACAGGATTATAAAGCACTGACATATCAAATTCATTTTTTAAATTCTATGCAGGATTTCCCTGACTCAGAGGAACCTACAATTAACAACTGTCAAAGAAACTTTCAGAAGCAGAACATATGGAGGCATATTGGACTGAACAAGATAGGAACTACTGATGGAGAGCATACACTTCAAAAAGAAAGGAGGAACTGGCAGAGAAAAGAAAGGACAATAACAGGAACCAAAGAACTGCTTCAGATATAGGAGAGGCAAAGCTGGAAACAATACCACAACATGCTCTTGTGCAGTGCGATGTCTAGACTACTCCCCCCTCGACTCTCATCAAACCCACAGTGCTTGAAGGCACCCTCAGTCCAGCAAACCTGAAGACACTAAGCTTACCATTAAAGATGCCACAGTGATTTTTTAAAAAATATTTTTTTTAGCCAGACATCAGTACTAATCAATAAGTGTCTTCGATATCACATTTGTTTTTTCTGACACTTCAGGCTTCCCTTGGTTAAAATAATTAAAGCTTATTCCCTGCAACAATCCCTTGTTCCTAGAGGTTGCTGTAGACGCAGGTCTTTGAAAGAAACCAGGTAGGAGAAAAGTAGATTTTGGTGTTTTGCACAGAAACCATTATATTTTTGGCATACGCATGAAAAAAAGTGAGTTATATGCAACAAATGCCAGCTCCAAGTTATGTATGTTTAGTATGAGTTATAGCATAATAAAGTCATTAAAGTGACAGCATGCACTTATATTTATTGGAGATAAGTGAATTTTACTGGTACAGAAATCCCTTATATACCTTCATATGTTTAAGATTTTCAAAGCATGAGATGCGAGATGGTCCATCAGGATAAAAAAATCAAGAATATTAATCAGATGCCAATTCACAAAATAGTTTTTAAGAAGTGGCCATAATGACAGCAGTCAATTATGAAAATAAACCAGTATGCTGTTAGCCCAACCAATACCAATACCATAGTTAAAGAATCCCCTTCCACTGAGCATCCAGACGAAGTTCTCACTTGGCTATGTAATTATATGTACCATTTCAGAAGTCTCCAGATTCAAACTTCTGGCTTTATGTCACAAAAAACTGTCCCTTAGCCCCAAGTAACAGAAATAGGAGAGACTTACTTCTGCTCCAAACCAAAGCTGTCCTGCAAGGTTGTCATGGCGTATTTCCTCTGGAAACTTAACACAAAAGTCTCTGTTGGCCCGTTCATGTGGAATGCATTCATCCATGATTTGATTTATGATGTTCAAAACGTTATCCTGAAGCAAAATACATGATAGCATATATACTGTTCCGATAGAAATCCCACAAAGTATTTTCTAACTTTCAATAGAATTTTTTAGTGAGGCACTAACTAATTAAGATAGAAGATACAGTATTTAGCTCTTATGGTCATCACACACAGAGAGACAACAAAGAGAAGAATATTGCCTAGAAAGAAGAGTGGCAAACTTCACTCTTTTTAGTTTTCCTAAAGACTGATTCTCAGATTCAGTGCACTGACTACTTTAGTGGGACTTCTGATGAGGAAGCATGATTTAAGAGCTTTTTACCTCCAACTACTTATCTATAAAATAACAGTAAATAAACGAGAAGTACAAGTAAATTAGGCTTCTCTCATTTCCTCTCACCAGCCCCAATGATATGCACTTCATTCTTCCAAAAAGAACACATGACAGAGCACCCTGGAGACATTACAAAATTAGTTATATTGGCACCACTGGGGTTGAATAGACTTAAACTCATCCTGAGAATCTAAAGCAGGTAGTTTCCATACTTGAGTCCCCAGTGGGCAAGGGCTGACACCCCTGCCTGCCTTCTCAACCTGTGGACATTCAGGAGGGTAAGGGGACACTGCAGAAGTTAGAGTGTCTTAGTAACTGCTCATATCTATGTCTGCACCAAGACAAAGATCAAAGACCTCTAACCAGCTTCTTGATATGCACTAAATAATCTGTATTTATTTATTTCAAAAAGACAATTTTCATATATCCCTGCTGGGAACTGCACAGAATTTGATTAACATAATAAAGGTAGGTTCAGAGCATGAAAAAGGCTGAGTGTTTTCATTAAAGATGTTTTGTCTGTCTCATCCTTCTTCCATTATTTACAGAATTCATATTCTATTTAAAATATATTTCAGACAAATAAAAACAAATCTGTCTGTACAGAACTGTTTAACAGACAAAACTGCTTTGAGTCTATACTTGACCATTTTATTTTCCTCTGCATTTAAAAAATAATAGGAGACAGAAGTTTTGAAGAACCCTGTCCCTTTAGTATGCTCCCCACTGAGAAGGGCAAAACCTACTTTAGGTACAAAAGAAGATTCACTTTCTCTGTAATTTCAGTGCAGAATGCTGTAACTGCTGTTGCCAGAAAATAATCTTAACATTAATGCTATAATCACAGTTGTCTTAATCCAAAATAAATAAATTAAGCATTGATAATGTTTATGACACATTGGTAGAAGGTACTTTATGTGTTAACAATTAAAACATTTTTACACAAATGTTTTTTTTTCAAGTCTGTCATGAGGAAGCACATTTCATTTCAGTTAAGTTGTAAAAAACAAACATACACCTCATACATTTAAAATACAATGGCATACATAATATTCAACCATCTTCTCTAGAAACAATTCTAAAAACCAAATGCTCTGTAGCTCTTCCATGGCACCACAACACAGATGTGGCCAGCAGGTATGATAAGAGACAAGGAAACAGAATTCACTGACACAAAATAATTAATTTCAAAGATGCACTCCCTCACTCTGCTGGGTATAACATACTGCCAGGATTAGTGGGACACTTGGACCCCTTGGAATCCAAAGAGATGCCCATTGTAGAAACTGAGTGAAAACACAACCTCATGATATCCCCTAGTGTAACTGCAAGGGGAACTGGAAGATGACTGACTGAGCAAAGATGCCCACACCCTGTTTCAGCACCACCATCCTGAACAACTGGCTGAATAACAAGCCAGACTGCTACCACCTCCCCTCTGCAGGATAAAGTGGAGATAGTCAAGGAATCATGTGCAAATAATGCTTTAGGGTGAGAAAAAGCATAATAATGCTTTTATTATATATATTATTTTATTTTATCATTATATATATAAGAAACTAATATCAAGTTTCTTACTTTCCTTCCTCCCATGTCTTAATTCCTGGTATCGAGTATACTCCTCTCATCATTATTTAGCTAGATCTAGCTGGGGAAGCAAAATATTGTGAAAGTAGGTCCCATACAGAAATCAACTCCAAACCCACTTAGTTCCTACACAAAGTTACAGAGCAAAGAATGAAACCAAGGATTAAAGCATTTACATTGTAGAAGAGCACAAGTCACTCATGACATTTTAAATCAGTTATTACTGATCTCTTTTGAGATGAGGTGCTTTGCCTGTAGCTCCCACTTCATCACCAGAGCAATACAGGCTGGCACATTAGAATGAAAAAGTCAGATTTCTGTTTTCAGGGAATTAATAAGTGTTTGCAAAGATCTTTCAGCATTGGAGAGATACAGTGCTAAAAAGTAATCCTACCAGTTAAATTTTACAAAAGCTGCTGGAAATACTAAGCAATATTAAAGCAAGGAACTTTGAGAAGAATTGTATTTCAATCTGATGATATCAGATTTTAAATAATCCGATTCCATTTTATTTTAGGACATGATATTCCAATTTATTTTACTTGTCAAACTTGAATATGGGAAAATGCAATTTTCAATCTCTTTTTTTTCTAATATGATGAGACCCATATTGAAAAGCTTTCCTCCCTGGAATTTATTTTTACTTTAATGCATTATTTTTCAAATGCAATCTTATTTTACTGCAGCTACAAATCAGACTGAATCCCCTTTTTATAATCACCTATATATATATACACACAAAATTCCTGATACATCAAAGAACCTTTTAGGCAGGACTCATACCTGGCCTGTATTTTTTTTTTTTCTGCTTTCCTAATCATTATACTTGTAAAAAAAGTACTAAGATTCTGTCTAAACCATCTCAGCAGATAATTATTATAAGCATTATGAAATTTTGTACCTTAATGCACTTAAAAATATTGCAACAGGATATAATAGTTTAACTTTTTACAAAGCAAGTATCATACTGATTATTTCAGTATATAATTTGTTTACCACCTAAATGACATTTAACATTCTTCCTCAGTTCTGCAATATTCCTATAGTATGCTTCTGCTACACAGCACTCAAGACCTACCAACACATCTCCACATATGCAAAACTTCCTGGGTCACATTAAAAGAAAAATATTATTTTTAACTTGTACAATACTAGGAAGTTAAACCATACATAATTAGAATTTTAATATAGACTTCCCAATGGAGACAAGTCACAATAACTCAATCTCTGGACTAGTACCAATTGTTTGTAAAGTTACCTGGCTTCACATAGGCAAGTGGTCATTCTGCAAAACGCTAAATGAAAAAGCCAGTTAAAAAGATGAGCATCTTTTCCTGCATAGTCTAGTAGTGATACCAGAAGATTAAGGAAAGAATAGTTGATAGAACTTTACCATTTAGTGTATAAATGCTGAAAAATTTCTACAAGGTAAATTGGTTTTGCTGTTTCAAGATACGGAATTTCCAAAATTCTCTGATTTTCTATAGGGCTTATTTTATCCTACTACAGGAAAAAACCCAAAAGAGTTCTCCATCACTTTCCTTCTCTTCCATTCCTTCTTCTGATACCCAGAGCAGAGTAACCTAAATAGGAAATCTGGAATACTTGCTTCCATAATGATTTCAAATCTCAGCTGCTTTGTAACTGGAAGGATGCCAGCCAATTTAGACAGACTATCCAATGCATTGTAAGCAAATTAGTCTTTTCTTTTAAAAGAGCTTCAAGAAACATTCAATTTACTTAATTACAGTATTCTGCTTTGTAAGCTAAGAAAGAATGAGTTCGGATACATGGTAACACTGAGGTTTTGCTCTAATTTAAGCAACAGTAATCAATTAGTTGAAATTGAAGTAGTAAATCTTTCACTTGATCCATCTCTCTACATAAAAGTCTCTGGATTTTAATGTATCCTTTGGTGTGTGTATCTGTTATCTTTTGGTTCATTTGCATACCAGGATGAGCAGGGTTTTCAGCTGCTCTTTTTTAGGCTTTCCAGCAGCACAATAGGCAGCCACTGCAGACATTCTGCTTTGGGATTTACTCCAAGTTCCTCATTTCCTGGAAAACAGAGCTCAGTGTTTCGCATAACGGATAGCACTTATATTTTCCTTTGATAGGAAAGATAATGAGTGGTAGTGAAACAATGTATGTAGTTGGCCACAGCAGAGGACAAAAAGTTGATCTATTTTTGGCCCAGCAGTAATTGGCCATATACTCAATAACCAGAGCATAAAGCTACCAGCAACTGCTGCATTAGCTTTCGGACTAGGTACAAAAAGAAAGCCAATAATTTCACCTTACTTACGCTCCAAAATGTATGTTTAGATCAACAAAAGGCAGACTTATTTACTCTTTCGTACATGTCCTTAATAAAATCTGTGCTGTTCTTACAGGCTTATATTAAGTTTAACATGACCTTCCTGAGGTCTTCTGCAAGATTTCTTCAGAGGAAGATAACTTCCCATGTTGTTCAGTACCTCTTTAATATCTCTTTTTTTAATTATTGGTAAAATCTAGTCAAGGTAACAGAGTCTGTGATAATATCACCATGAGCTTAAGAGATGGTATTTTAGCCTCTTCATTTAAATATATCCTTCACATTTTTCTTTTACTGGCTTGACATTCAGCTGCAAGACCTCCTTCAACACCACATTTATGGCAAACAGAAGCAATCGATGAACACAAATTAAGGCCAAACATAAAGGAAGATTTTCCTGTAATTAAAGCAATTAGCTCATATTCAGGTTTTTATGGGTTACTTACATTAACAGAAGAAATAAGGTGACACAACAATAAGGTGACACACTCTTTGATGTAAGTAACACATTTCAAAGGACACCCAAAATTGATGGCTTCAGAACCCAGCAGGGTACCTACAGACAGCTGTTTCAACCAGAGATCCAAAGTCTCTCTCCAAACAGCAACAAGTTCCACCACTTTCTCCCCATCCAGCCCATCCTGCACAGATCCTAAAGGCCATACTTTCAGTCTCTCTTTTGACTGATCAGCTATTGGACTATTTCCCACTGTCAACTTCCAGATGCTCCCTAAAAGTAACTTAGGTTTTTTCCATGTGTGAACTTTGGGCAGTAGTTCCTAGTTTAACCTAGCCCACTGTAGAGCAGTAACAAAATTCATCATGAATTAAAGGCAACTTGGGTCTCTAGCAATTTAAATTGCTGTATCTCCCCAGCCCAGCACCAATCATTGTTGCAGTTCAACACAAACTGCAACATCAAAGCTTCTCTTTCTGAACAGTCTTACTAGTGTACCCTGATGAGGGCACTAAACACTCCAAAAATCACAGATTTATTAACAGAAATTTTGATCTTGCCTCCTGCATATATTCAAAATTTATTATGCATACACTGAATAATTACATCTCCCTAAGTGGAGGGATTGTTAGATATGCAGTGGTGAACACTGGCACACCAATTTTCAAACAAAAGAGGCCACAGATATTTGAGCACAGCTTCCAGTAAAAATGGTTCTTTAACGAAGAATTTATTTAGTGGCTAAAATGACATTTTTCACTAAACCAGCGTGCATACCTTTGACAAATTACGTTTAAATTTAACTTATATCTGTTCTGAACATCTCTGTGTCTGACACACAGACCTAATCATGGAATTCATCTTCTGCTTTTCTTACTAGCCACACAAATATCACTCAGTAAATAAAAGAGGAACCCCCATTTACAGAAGGGCTAAGACCAGCTTGAGAGACCGCATTAAGTACAGCATTGTTACAGGGCATCATCATCTCTGCAGAATAGAGCATTTTCAGACCTCAAAAATCTAAGTGTTTCTGATGCTACCATAAGAAAAAAAGGAAAAAAAATCTGTTTTACTCCTCCACACCAAAAAGCCATTAACTAATATTAGACAGGACTGTCTCTACTGAAATGAAGTACGCCCAAACTTGTACTAAAAGACTGTTCTCAGTACAGAACTCTTCAACCAATCCTCCCTTTATCACTAAGAGACAACTTAAGAACTTGGTCCACAGTGAATCAAAATATTACTAGATAAATATCACATTCTGTAATTCTGTGAAAATAGTACTAGATAAATATCATGGATACAGACATGCTTTTGCAGTAGTGTATACATACGTAGGCCTTTTCTATAAAGACTCTAAATGCTTGTCTTATATTAAAAGACATTTGAAAATAATCCAGCAAGTAACCTGGTATATTAACTTCCCCTTTTCCATAGTTTCATAGCAACAGAAGGATAAGAGACATTCACTTTGAATATGGGTAATCTGCTGCAATAAACATAAAATGAGCTTTTGCTTCTACCAGTACCAGGCAACTGCCTTCCTACCATGGCACAGTGATCCCAAAACTGCCCTAAAATGTACTTCAGGATTTCCCAAGCACAAATGCATTTCAGCCTGGTACAGAGCTCACACTGCCCTCTTTGTACCACTCCAAAGCTGTGCCACAGCTGAGGCCATGATCAGAACAGAGGCAATCATGACTTACTGCCACCCTTGCTTGGCCTTCCCCTGCTGCAGAGTGAAAGCATCATGCATCTGCAACACCTTCAGTGCTGAGCACTGGAGCCAGCTTTCCTCCCTACAGTTCTCTGCTGCAAATAAATTCCCTGACCTGCAGTGCACAGCATTTTCAATCCGCTCTTCCCACAGTCTTAGATAAACAGCCAGTTTCTCTGAATGACCTATTTGATCCATATGAGCAAGTAGACACAAATCAAAAAGCTTGTTAACATGGGAAACTACAAGACTACAGTGGTAAACACTATCACAACCCTTCTGTCAAAGAAAAAAGATCTTGCAATATTAATCACTCCCTACATAAGATCGAATATGAATCCAAAATGAAGAAAGGAAATAAAATTCTTATTGGTTGATAGACTTGTACTGATGGCCCAACTTACGGTGAAGCATTTTATATTTTCTAGCCATCATGCTAATCATTCTATAGTGAAAAATAATACAAGTGCCCAGAAGTATCCCAACAACAATGAAGAAAAGGTGTTAGAAAATATTTTAAAAGACACAATTTCTGTAATTGACTCATTAGAAATGTTTATTGCTGCACATTTGTTTTCTGCCTAGCTATACCATTCCACTGTGTGGTGGGCTGACAGTAGCTGGACACCAGGTGCCCACCAAAGCTGCTCTATCACTTGCCCTCCTCAACTGAACAAGGGAGAGGAAACATAGCAAAAGGCTCAAGGTTTGAAATCAGGACAGAGAGGTCACTCAACAATTACCATCACAGGCAAAAGAGACTTTACACTGATTGCTTAAGATTTCTGGGGGAAAAAGATAAATTTGAAATCTGCTTTTGTGGCCTAAGTCCAACAGAAGAAAAATCAACTTCTGATTCTTACAGGCTATTTAGTGTATTTAGCACAATTATGATCAAGTTCATTTTCTTAATTTCCAGTGCTTTGAAGTGTAGTAAAAATATACAAAAGGGTTGACAAACTTGCATGTTTTCAAAAGAAGTGTTACAAGCTTTCACTCAACTGGATACCCAAATAGCGAACAGGTACCTGACACCAACTGTTTGAAGGTATCAGGGAGCACAGAGAAGACATCTGTTGGAGCAATGCAACTCACACAAGTAATCATTATTAGAAGTAATCAAATGACAAATATTGTAATCAATTGTAAAACAACTGACCTGAAGATGAAACTATAGGAAAACAGATTAAAGTCCTACTATCACAGATACACAGTACAGCAGAAATGTGCATTGTCTGGAATTTAAGGTTAATCTTGACATCATCACTTAAAAAATGCTTTTCTTCTCAGTTTCACTCACTTCTCCCCACTCAAATTAAATTGGAAAAGATTGTATGAGAGAGATTTTTGCTTTGAATAAGGCTTGGCTTACTTTCCCAGTAGCCAACTGCCCAATCCTTCTGGCATGAATTTCTAGCTTTTCTACATCAAGTCTCTTAAATATAGACCTTATGAGAAATTCTCTAGAGCCCACCAACCCTGTTGTATTTTGGAAGAAGCCTCACAAAAAGGTGCAGAAAACAAGTATAATTCCCTCATCACTACAGATCAATGAGTAACGCCCAGGAGTTCTGATACAACTGAACGGGCTGTAGTGGATCTGCTTTCGGTTCCTACTTCTTCCCTCTACTGCTAACAAATACCTTCCTCTACTACGGTTTCTAAACTTTGTAAACATGAAGGCTTCTTTCAGTCAACCTCTTCCCTCGATCTCAATAATTATCCTGGTGTCTCCTGCATTGACCTCCACTAACATAACTAATATGTCTCAAGGGTTGCAAATTAAGAAGACTAGAAAGGCTTGGCCATTACTTTAGCTAAAAGTATTCCTGGCTCAATCCACACTGTTTAACCTTTGTATCAATTAACAAAATAACATCAGAAATAGATTCTTGCCAACTTCTAACCAATCATTAGGTTTCAGAATCCAGCAGGGAGTTTCTAACAGCTTTAGTCTAACTTGTCTTGTTTAATCAGATCTATTTCTGCCTGATTCTACAAGTGTTCCTGGATGGACAGATGCAATCAAACATGAAAACACCGCACCTCTGAACTGCTTCATTGTTCACAGTGATTATGGTACATACTCCCAGTTTGCTCTTGTCAAGAATGTTAATGAATTCAATTAGTATTTCTTAGATAACTTACTGCCAATCCACTATGACACCAGCATTGTCCTATGAGTTATTTAACAGCTCCTCACAGATACCTTCTTCATCAAGGGATTCTCATTAATGCTGACTTTTTAAAAAATCGCTTTCTCTTCAGCATGGATACAATTCAGGTAAGGTACAGAACAGAAGGGCTTGCTTTTTCTTTTTCCCCTAGATACTCCTTATACCACTTAAACTTATCAGAAAATAGGAGACACCTTCAGATAAGTTTCTTTTACACCTGGAATAGAAAGCCACTTTTTCAAAGACAGTCAGCAAACAGTGTAACGCCATTTTACAGTGTAGGCGTCAGGCAGCAAGGCCAACTTGAGAAGTCAGGCCATTATCTCACCTACTTTGCAGCTTTTGTTCCCGTCTCCAGGCTGTCCTCTCACCAGCACTCTCAGCTTACTCTACAGAGAGCATATGTGAATGGTTTCAGTACACCGATCCATAGTAAGCCGGCTCATTTCCTGTTAAAGTTCACAGAATGACCCTGAAAATACATGCATCAGTACAGCTGAAGACATGGTTTCCTAGAGGTCTAAAGCTGACCACAGCTTAAACTTGATATGGATAAGGATCTATACACCCACTGCTCTTCTCTCCACTTCTGTCTGCAGATACTCCTCCAGCTCTGTGTCAGCACTTTCACGCCATCATGCATCCACACACAGAGTGTATCAACATGACCATCTGACTGAGAGTATGACCCCACCAAAGCCTCCTCTACAACCAGGCTCACAGGTGATCCCACCCACTCCATGGCTGTTCACCCACTGCTGGCTCACGAGCCAGGTTCCTGGAGCACACAGACTGCTGCTGGAAAGAAGGAAGACAGACAAGGCTATCTCTTTTAGTAGTACCACAGTCTGGAATCAGATTAAGCTAATAGGAAGCTGTGCGCTTTGAGAGGCTGCCACACTGAACTATGGGGATGGGAACAAGAATAGTGTAAATCTGTAACGAAAACCTTTAAGTTGTCACTGCCAATGGACCACAAAATTATGCCTAAGGAACTGTGGCATACTATGTGCGATAACACAGAAACACACATTTGTGCAGAATTTCTTTATAAAATCAAAGTTTATCTTGTTTGTCCATACTCAATCATATATCCAAGCAATAAAGCTAAGAGATTTACTGAAACTAAAGTCTTTATAACATTTCTACTGAGTGCCCAAGGGATTGCTTGAATCAAAGATTGGGCAATCCACATGCACAGCCGCTAAAGTTACCATAGGAAACTGACCAAAGCCACTCAAATTTATTCAAATATTTTTTGTGAAATCACTTTATGTATTTCCTTTAATACAGTTATGAAACCTAGCAGTATTAATCCAGTGCACTGGTAGATTTAAAAGCCTTTACCTGCTAAGAGAGAAAGAACACACTTTACATTAAGAAACATTGGAGAATCTGATTTCAGTGAACAGAGCTAATTGAGGGAATTATGTTGAATTTCTGCAGCTGTAATTAAAAGACAGACAAATGTGGTATTATACCGCCAATGAAGAGTTATATCCAACAACAGTTCAACTCAAAATGCAGAGCCCAAATCTTTGGGAGACCTCTATTCTAACACAGAGTGTTCAGGCCTAGGATCATTTCTACTATCTGTATCTTTTAAATGAGCAATTTAAGGCTCTCCTAAGAATTTACATAAAGAAAATACTGCCTTCCTGTTGAGAAACACCCTCAAATTTTTCTTTTCTCAATTATAAAATATACTTTAAGACTCTTCATTGCATTGCAGAATAAACCAGACAACCACAAACATGTTAATTGTATCTACTGAGAGAACTCTTCACATTCCAGCCACAGGGTTAAATTATTTTCCAGACAAATTTTAAAAACTCCTATGGAGGGCAATAGTACAAATAATAAACAGGGCTGACACTGAGGCCAGAGGTTCGTAAGCATGTGTGAAAACAGAAAGTATTTTTTCATCCCATTTCTTGCAAGTCAAAAGTAGACATGAGTCTGCAAGCTTGCTAGGATTCATCCATGTTTATTTATGAGACTACACCAAACCTAACCAGAAAAAAACCCTAAAGACCTTCTCACAGTATCTGAACAATTCTAAAGCAAAAATTACAAGAGATTACATGAATAAGACAGTTTATCTCAGCACCTCAGTTGCACAAATCAATTCAACAAGCTTTGCAGCCTGAAGATGATCACTTAGGCTTCTAAATGAACTACTACATTGTTTTATTATAAGCACTATGTAAGTGGAACAACAACTTTAGCACTAGTTACAGATACCCTGGGGCAACTGAGAAATCAAAGAAAACAAGTATCTGTTGCTTGGTATTTGCTTAAGTAATCTTCATTCACAGAAACCTTGAGAACTAAAAATGTATGCTCAGGGCAAAACCAAGAACAACTACTACTGTGACGTACACAGTATCAAGAGAATGATAGCATCATTCTCATTTAAGTTCTGGGCTTTTTTCTGAACTATGGAACAAGTAACAGTATTTGCTGATAAAGGAATTTTAGGAATTTTATTTAGGAATATTTAGGAATTTTATTAAGCAAATAAAGGAAGCTTTATTTGCTTTACAGTGAGAAGAACCATGTACTTGGGGTAATACTGCTGTCCATCTCAGCAATACTTTTTACATCTTGAAAAAAATTACGCTACTCTAAAAAGTGGAAATCCTGTAGGAGAAAGTAGATGGCATTAGCAAAAAGGTATGCACTCTTAACCAACAAAGCACACATTCTGCATAATTCATTTCACACAAGTATTTATTTCCCAAAGGCTTCAAAATGTGAAGTTTTTATATGTGCAAGCAGCGCAAAAACATGTAGCAGCAAAGCCGAACATCTGACGCCTGCTCTCCAACATCAAACCTCTTCTTATCACAAGCTGTTTTCACATCCACCATTTAAACTTCTTTGAAAAAATATTAGCTTGCTAATACAGGTAATTCTTTAAAAAAAATGAGTATTTTTTTAAATGACTGCCTTAAAGCCTGCATTTTGTCTACCAAGAACACCGTGCTGCAATAAGCCAACACAAATTCTTTCCAAAGCGTAAGTTTGAGGCAGAAAACAGTCCCTGTATATTTACACCACAAAAGCAACTCAGAGTTATGACTAAACAATTTAAGCTTCTCCTCCTCTCTAATTATAGAATTACAATGATGGAACAAATCTACCCTAATGGATAAAGTTAATTTTCTTTCCATCACATTGAACTCCAGCTGCTCTAATAGTAGCTTATTGTTATAGTATACACTAACAGTAACAACAGGACCTGTTGTTTCAAATTCCAAAATATTTTGTAATCCCTACTTCTAATACGTAAAAGTCCTTGGTGCGCCCAATACATAATATATGTAGATAAACACCTAAAGGCTTCTTTTTGTTTAATGAAAACTTACTTATGACAACCTGATACATAAGAAAACAAGGTTGCACAATATTTTTAAATATTCTTCATAATAATCCATTATTCATATTTGAAATACATACAAAGAATGTTATAGTATTGGTGTTACATTCCTTGAAAATAGATTAAATAAATGATTCATGAAGTATTTCATAACGAAAAAGCCAGCCTTTATTTTAACTGTCAAGTATGTTAAGGTTACAATAAAAATTAAATTTCACTACTAAGAACTGTCTTTAAAAATATAACTTGCCTTCTTTTCTTTATCATATTTCTCCAGCATTAAGGAAAAATTAAATGAAAGATTTTTTTTTTCCTCATACAATTACGTGAAAAAGCTTTTAATAAAAGAAAACACGACTTAATCCCCAAGTACAGAAATATCACCAAATAAATAATTTGCATGTATTGTTAATCTTGCTAACACGGTGCTACCACATGCATATAGAGGAAAGAAGGCAAACTGCAGTATATGTAAGTCACGAGACTACATAAACATTCAGTGGCTGACACTAGAATTTATCCTTCTTTGCCACAGTAAAGAAAAAATTTGAAAAGGAGAAATATAGCCGAGCTGACAGCAATCCTCTGATGGCACTGTTGAAGAATGTGGGAGAACTATAAAGCCCCTGATAGTCACACACGTCACATTACATTAATTCCTGCAGAATTGGATCTGGTATAGTCTCATGCTTCACAAATGCTGCGAAAAGTCAGTTTTAAAATGACCTGGCTCCACCGTCCTCATTTAGCCTTCAAATGCTCTGGGAGCCACACCAGTGTGTCTCAGGTCCACTATGTCAATATTCAATCAAGATACCCAACATGTTTGGTTTACTTAATATAAAAAGTATGATCTGGGGCAGATAATGATGCATTAAGAAATGAAATATCATCTTATCTTCTTAAATGAAATGTTAAAAGACTTCATAACCTCATAAATTAAGAGTGTTCTATAGCCAGGTTCTCTTTCACAAATAAGAAAACACCATTTTTTCAAGTTTGACAAAACCGGTGACATCTGGACCAAAAAAACCCCCAAAACCTAAGTACAAATAAAATGTTATCTTGCTCTCCTGTTATTGCCTCATGCTCTAAATAGAAGACCACCTGTCCTGGTCTCAGCTGGGATAGTGTTTAATTTTCTCTTGAGCTGGGAGGGAGCACAGCCAGAACGCCAGACCTGGATTGGCTAGTGGATTATTCCACATGATGTGACGTTACGCTCAGCATAGAGAGTAGGCAGGTTCACTCTCACTTCCGAGTTTATGACAGCAGGATTGTTGTTCTTTTGGGTATCGGTCAGCAGGCAGTGAGAAGCCACACTGTGTATTACCTGTTTGTACTTCATATTTTTGTTTTATTATAATCACTAAACTGTTTTTTTATCTTAACCTACGAGTTTCCTTGTATGTCTCCAGTCCTGTCCCTCATTCACCAGGTGGGAGGAGGGTGAACAACCAGCTGTGTGGTTTTTGGCTGCCGGCCAAGTTCAAAGCACAACCATCCTTTTTAGCACCCAAGATGGAGCAGAAACCCACAAACTTGAGGATTAAGAGGCTCATCCTCTACCAAGTGACCCAGACAGGCCACTGAAGAACATCAAAGCAACCAACAGGTGGATCAAACTACTAAGATTAAGTTGGCTTAAGTGATCTGGACTGGCAACATAAAGGTGAAAAACTTATGGCTCGCTGGGCCCATGACTCCTCAGGCCATCAGGGAAGAGACGCAATATATAGACAGGCTCGTGACCAAGGGGTGGACTTCACCATGGACACCACTGGACAGGTTGTCCATGAATGGGAGACATGTGCTGCAATCAAGCAAGCCAAATGGCTAAAATTCTTTCAGTATGGAAGGCAATGGTCAAAATATAAATACGGGGAGGCCTGGCAGATTGATTATATCATGCTCCCACAAACTCAGCACAGCAAATGCTATGTGCTCACAATGGTGGAATCAGCCACCAGATAGCTGGAAACATATGCTGTGCCCCATGCCACTGCCCAGAAGACTATTTCAGGCCTTGAGAAGCAAGTCTTGTGGTGGCATGGCACCCTGGAAAGAACTGAATCAGATAATGGGATGCATTTCTGAAATAGTCTCATAGACACTTGGGCCAAAGAACATGGCACTGAGTGGGTATCACATCTTCTATCACACACCAGCCTCTGGGAAAACTGAGCAATACAATGGGTTGCTAAAAACTATACTGAGAGCAATGGGTGGTGGAACTTTCAAACACTGGGCATGCATTTAGCAAGTCACCTGGTTAGTCAATACTAGAGGATCTGCCAACCAGGCTGGCACTACTCAAACTTCTACATCCTGTAGATGACGACAGTCCCTGTAGTGTGCATTAAAAATATGCTGGGGAAGACAGTTTAGGTTATTCCTAGGTTGGGTAAAGGTAAACCCATGTATAGGATTACTTTTGCCCGAGGGTATGGGTAGGTACACTTGGTGGGTAATGCAGATGAATGGGGAAGTCCAATGTATGCCTCAAGGGGATTTGATTTTAAATGAAAATAGTCAATAAATTGAACTGTATTATGTTAATTGCCAAATGACCCTGCTATTGCATATCATCATCATCACTGCTGATACATATTATACTAATGTCATCGCATTAATAAAAAAAGATTAACTTTGACAGGGTCAGAACTGATCTTTCGAAGTGTCTTTCTACAGGAGTTTGCATGCAATGAATGCTGTCATTGTGAGCAGATGGTGCAGTATAACCTCACGTCACAGCCCCTTCAATAACAACCTATGGCTTCCCTAGCATGCACTATTTAATATAATATGATCACATCCCTTTTTTCACTGATAAAAAATTAATTGTATTTATACAAAGATCTCTTTTCATTATTTAGCAACTTGTCAATCTAGCTTGAGTTTCACCCTTGTGCATTATTGATTGCCCCCTGTATTGTCATTCCATGCTACACCAACTTTTATTTATTTTAAAATAGATATATAAAAAGAAAAAAAATTTTAAAATCACATTCTGAAGATCCTTTCCATTTCCCACTACAGAGAAATCCATGCATGCGCTATGACAGAGTTCACCACAGCTCAGTCATGATTCTCCCCCACCTGTGAAATTTTACTAGCCATTTTGCAAACCCAGCAACAACTTCAGCACTGGGGGGGGTGTGTGTGTGTATGTGTTTGGTTTCTTTTACATTTAAGAAAAAAGCAGTCTAGACATCTGCCCAAGTACATGGTGCAAGCTGAAGTAAAAGGCAGCTGGACTGGTTTCCCTGTATGAGGCTGAAACTGGTAATCACCTCCTAGAGTGACCCATTATCAAACATTATCACTGCTTCAATGAGACACCAGAGTATCAGATTAAGAGCTTCCCCTACTTTTAGAATTGCCTTATCCATACATCTCCAGCTTCAGAAAGCAAATGTTTTCAAGCTTTTAAGATACACAAAAAGCATATTTCAAAGATGAAGAACAGGATGCTTTTTTTTAAATTAAAATTTTGATTTTGATTCATCAAAGCCAAGTGCAAGGTTCTGCACCTGTGTCAGGGAAATTCCCAATATCAATACAGACTAGGGGATGAGTGGATTGAGAGCAGCCCTGCAGAGAAAGACTTGGGGGTATTAGTGGGTAGAAAACTGACTATGGCTGAGCCAGCAATGTGTGCTCACAGCCCAGAAAGCCAATTGGTATCCTGGGCTGCATCAAGAGAAGTGTGTCCAGCAGAGTGAGGGAGGGGATTCTCCCCCCTACTCTGCTCTCATGAGACCCCACCTGCCGTGCTGGGTCAGCTCTGGGGGCACCAATATCAGAAGGACACGGAGCTGCTCGAATGGGTCCAGAGAAGGCCACAAAGATGCTCAGGGGGCTGGAGCACCTTCCCTGTGAGGACAGGCTGAGAGAGTTGGGGTTGTTCAGCCTGGAGAAGAGAAGGCTCCAGGGAGACCTCATAGCAGCCTTCCAGTACTTAAAGGGGCTACAGGAAGGATGGGGAGGGACTCTTGACCAGGGAGTGTAGGGATAGGGTGAGGGGTGATGGTTTTAAACTGAAAACGGTAGGATTTAGATCTGATATAAGGAAGAAATTCTTCCCTGTGAGGGTGGTGAGACACTGGCACAGGTTGCCCAGAGAAGCTGTGGCTGCCCCCTCCCTGGCAGTGCTCAAGGCCAGGTTGGACGGGGCTTTGAGCAACCTGCTCTAGTGGAAGGTGTCCCTGCCCAGGGCAGGGGGGTTGGAACTTTAAGGTCTCTTTCATCTCAAGCCATTCTATGAATCCATGGTTTTAACAGGCCACTCTGTAACAAAGGAGACCGGACAGGCTCCCAGCAGCATTTTATCCTTTACTCATTGTTTCCTACAGCCCATTTTTACCCTCTTTCCACACTCTACAGTAAGCTTCTTCAGCCTGTGGGCTTGAACCCTTCTGTAACAGACATTCCTTTAAAATCAAGACAAAGCATTGTTTTCATTGACACTTGAATCTCAACTCATCTCATACTGCTGCTTTCAGTTGTTAAATTGAGCTGGAAGAAATACAGAGATAAGTCTGGTGGAAAAACAGTATTTTTTTTATAACATTCATCACATTTTACATTGCTACAGAAATTGATACAGAAAACTGATAACAACAGAATACAGAAAATGCTGAAGCTTATTTCAAAGGGCTCCAGTTCCTCAGCAACATTAACTTATACTGTGATAGATAATGAGGTTCAGATCCATAGGTCTCTGTTTCTCACTGACTAGGCAGAGGAGTGACCTATGCACGAAGGAGCCAACTAAAGGCTACATTTTAAAACCTAATGTTACAGCAAAGCCAAACTGCTGATAGCTGACTTGAAAATGCTGGATTGCCAATTGCAGTAACTCAAGAGGTGCTTCCCAAGCAGGCAAGTAGCAGGAAAAGAGTGAAGAGCCAGTATAACATGCTACCAGTCAACACAGCATCAATCACTCCTACCAGTGAGTCAGAAACAGTCGTGTTTCACAAATATAAATTCCCCATTTTACTATTCTGTGGTACAGAGCAAGGGGTAACACAGCCAGGCGAGTCTACAGATTGCTTCAGGTCAGTGCCCTGACAGGGGCAAATTCCTTCCTAGTGTACTTCAGCAGATCAAATTACACATTGCTAAGACAGAAACTGCAGTTCAAGGAATAATTTTGACAAAACCATGCTGGGAACTGACTCATATGCTATTCTGAGACCTCGCTACTGTACACAGAGAAATAATTCTCAGCATACTGAAACAGTAAGCAAGTACTGTGATCCTGAAAACATTTTCACAGTGTAAAGTACTTATGCACAGGTTCAACATTTACCTATCAAGTCATAACAAAATCTCTGGGTTAGAAACAAAAGGGTTTTTCAGTCTTTACTCTTAAACAAAACCAATTAAGTTGTGTAATATGAAACAATAAGCCTAAATCTATTTAAATAGTAGGAAATTGTTTTAAACCAGTTTATCAACTCAAGTAATAAGATATTCATCAATATGAAAATAGCAATGATCAAGGCAAATTAATTTAGACCATGATCACAAATGCATGAGTGATTAATTAAAGAGTGTACACAAAGTATCATTACTTCTTATGAAAGTCAATACTACATGATATTGGAAGCAGCACAGAAAGGGACACCTTATTATACCACTAATATAAAAATACTTCAGTGAATTATCTGTGTTGCAGGGAAAAAACACTCAGATGAACCAGCACTACATATTACTCAAGATTCACTGATGCAAACATGTTTTTAAGTAAAAAGTTCTTTCCCTCTATTACCGTCAATCAACAAACCAAAGTATGTCATCCTGCCTATCCTTTTTCAACTTACGAAACACATAGCTTTTCATCATGCATCTCTGCACAGTTAAGTTACTGTTAATTTTAACAGAAACCAGTAGAGGAAGAAACATTTTATTCTTTTGGATAGGTATTAACCACAATAAATGCAAGTTCCTGTATTAATATGTTCTTATAATACTCTACCACTCACAAGCAAACACCAAAGCAAAACAAGGGATGTCATTTTCATAACAGGCTACCATAGCTGAAATAAAGTGTTATATCTCATTAATGTGAAAGTGAAAAGTGAAGCTTTCAAAACCATTACCTTGATCCTTACTCACAGCTATATGCTATTCAGCATCATGCTACACAGCCAACTCACAGCATTTGAAATCCAAGTCGCAATATCTTCAGAAGTTTTGAAAAGCTAATTTACTGTAATGTGTGATTTTGATCATCAAATACTATTAAGGTAAAACAGTATGAGACAACAGAGTTGCAGTTCTTTACTAAAGAGTCAGCAGTCCTGAAGACTGAAGTTCTCTGCATATCCATGGGAACACCACAATGCACCATACCTTCAACTTGCCTTGACTAATACTGCCAGTTTCAGTAAGATAGATGACATTAAGTCTGTCCACTATAGAGCACTACACCCTTTAGGCAGAGTCCTTCTGTTTTGCCCAAATCTGTTCACATACTACAGCAAACCTGGAGCTCTTCAACAATAGTACCAGAAGTTAATAATACAGACAAAAAACATAAGACTTAGCATTTCAGATATGGTTAAGATCCAAGAGAATATAAACTCCCTCTAAAAAGTAATCACAGTTTGCAAGACCTGTTGATCTTTCAGAAAAACTGAAGATATTTCTCTAGATAATACAGCAAAATAAAATTTCAAAACATCATCTGTTAATCAAGCAGACACTATCGGTAAATCTTAAGAAAATAAGCAACCCAGGAACAATGAATTAATTTCAAAAATCAGATGAAAAGGCAAAAAGGCAAGGGATTTTAGAAATCTGTCCCTACGAAACACTGAAATCTGATAGAAAGACTATGTCTCTTTAAAGGTCATTGAGATAAAAATTGGGAATAATCTGGAAACCTTAATTATAAAGTTGGAAAAAAGTAATCATGCAAAAACTGGGAGTTTGGTTAACTGTGTTCTGGGTCACAAGTTCCTTTTCAAAAGCACTGCTTGATGAGCCAGAAAGAGCACATATCTAAAAAAAAGTCTCAGAATTGTGTGATTGTTGTTGCAGATATAACAAGTCTTGCACAATGTAGCTGTTACCCTACTTTCACATGCACAACCATTCATTACAAGCATTTTAACCTCATGGCTGGCTGTTTGTTCTCCATCTTCCTCAAACTCCACCATACCTTAGGGCTAAAACACAATTTTCCTCTTGGCATGAAATATTTGATTAGCAAATACATACATTCTGAATCCTTACTAAAATAGCACTCTTTTTTGACATTTACATGACAAATTCTTAAAAGGAAAAACCAAGAAACATTGCTTTTACACAAAGTAATACAAAATAAAGTAAATCCTAATTAATAAAGCCATTTTTGACATGACATTTGATGATTCTGACCTGTTCTGCCGAACTTTGAAAATTAGGAATTACAAAAATAGCTACATGAAAAAACCCAACTATCTCTATCTTTTCTTATAGCTCTAGCAACAGATTGTTTTAGTAACAGCAATCTGTTTGACAAATTAAATTACCAGGCATCAGAAGGTATTAAGAGTCACAAGGTGCTGAGTCACTATATAACAAGCCAAGCCACTGACCAAGGAGCTATCTGAGTCTTCATTTCTTGTGTTCCTATGGGTGAAACATTCAGAGAAGCTACTGTTTGAACCCAACAGCTCCTCAGGTCTCCCTATACTACGAGTAACAAATTGGAAAGCCTGTGTGCCTGCAGAGAAACAGGGAATAAATTGTCATCTCCAGGGATGCAACAACAAACAAGATGATCCTGCACCACAATATTGCTCATCCACACTTACTATCAGAAAGCCTTTCCTAAAAAGCACCACCTGGAAAGATTTTTCCCTACAATGTTTGTGGAATGTCCATTGCCGGAGGTTTGGTAAGTATTTGCGAAGAGTGATTTACATACAGCTGATCTATCACACAGAAGACTAAAGTCAGTGACCTTTCAAAATCAACTCTCACCTCTTTTTTCCCCCCTCCAAATCACTGAATTTTGACAGTTATTAAACTTACAGACTGGTAAACCCTTAAACTTCAGTTTTCTCCAGGGACAATACAGTAGAAAACTGAAGATATTCAAAATAGGCAGAAATACTAAAATTGTTTCTCACATAACAATACATGGGACTGTCAACGTCCTTCAAAAAAACTACACTTTTAGAATTTAGTTTTCTTGCAAGCAATCACACAGTATCTGACTTTTTTATTTTCAGACTGAGATAACTTAATGTGAACATTTGCTCTAAGGATCAGGGCACTCTTCTTCAAATTCATCTTAACTTGATTAGTGATGAAACTTTTCCACAAAGTTTGGTACATTTTATTATTAGTAACAGTAAGAAATTCTACCAAGGGGTGAATCAAAATACATCCTTTACACTTAACTGCCAGTTTTTACTTGGTGGAGATGTAAATGAACCTTTACTACTAAGGCCCTTCCACTTAAGAGTTCTCCTAGGTCAACAGCAAGTGTTTACTTTTCATACAGAAATCCTCCTACTACCTGAGCATGGTGTATTCTGGACTTGAACACTTTGGTTTAAAAGTGTTTTCCTCAGGTATGACTGGAAGAAGTAGTACCAAAACATTTGTGCAAGTACAAAATGTACCACAAAAGTCGTTTCTACCTCTAAAAATTTGAATTTTATTATTGAAAAACTTGGTGTAGAATGGCATACAGCGTGACAGGGAGAGTTTTATTTTTTCCACTGCTTTTCAATTTCTGAACTGCTTTTCCTAATAAATCAAATCAGAAAACCATCCAAGTTAGAACTAGACTTGGATGAATTAGTCTTTCCAGTGTCTGGTTCTTCTCCCTTCAAAGTATCACTCAAAAGTATAGCCATAGTTACAGCAGATCTCTCGGAAATCTTTGTCTAAGTGAACCATATTATACAACAGGAACTCAGACATGGATTCATACTTTTGAAATAATTTACAGGTGAAAATCGAATTTTGCTTGGTTCCTCAGTAGCTCCTCTCATCTTCAGAATTATTCACATGAATAAGATAATATTATTTCTAAAAAAAAAAAAAAAAATCAGCAAAGCTACCAGTTGTCTTCACATTTACTAATGAAAAACTATCAGATTCACGAAGTATGAGAGCTGAGCAGCTACCAAAGACATGGCTACTTTATACTGCCTGAAATTTTGAAATATTTCTCAGTTCTAATAAGCTCTAAGCTTATTTTATATAAAGGAAACAAAGTCTTTAATGTGTGTTCTTATTTAAGGGAAACCATCAACACTCTTAAATGAGACGCAGTAGATTTAATTCATCACGTCTTTAAAAATATACCCTTTAAATCAAGGCATGTATCTACCTACCAAAGCTTTGTTTTAAGAGGATTTGACAATAAAACTACTTAATACAATAACACACACAAAAATGTCAGCAAAATAAATAAGGTACCATCTTGATTACCTGACAAGAACGAAACTGGTTGACTAGCAGTGTACATCTCTGTGGATCTTTTCTTCCATCCAAACTGTCCAGTTCAGCTGCTACCTGATTTAGTTCCTCATCAGCGTAGTAGAACTGAGCAAGGAGCTGTGGGTCTGTTCTCTGTATTAAAGACAGAGACATATACAATATTACATTACTTTTGTAACAAAAAACCCACTTCAGATAATTATATTTATTGTGATGATTTTTTTTTTAATGTAAGGCAGATAAGTAGCACGGCAGTAAGAAAAAGAACGATCTTGAAGTATTTACACACACTTAGAAATTTTTTTCTACCTTGAATTAAAAAAAGTCTCTTGCCAAAAGAACTTGGGGCATTACTCTGCTACTGTTACCTCCAAAGCCATCCAGCATTCTCACTACTTGTGGCATAATTATCTGCTGAAGCAAACTACTGAATCACAAGTTTTGATTATTAAACACAAGTACACTTCAGCTCTAGGCAAAACAAGACAAAACTGTTTTCCAAGTTAAAACACCACCACCACCCCCAAATCTATCAAAGCAATGTGATAATCTATCAAACACTGTGGTAACCTCTACAACATGATGCACAGTGCTGTCTGGTCAGAATCCTCACTTTGAGGATCACAAGAATCAAGTCACAGAAGGGAGAGGTACTGAAACTATCAAATACATTAGCTGCGTCAAACAGATGTGAAGCCTTCACAAATCAAATAATATGACTAAACGAGGCATTACAGAGAAAAAATTATGCCACAAGTCTTCCAAGTAGCAAATAACAGAATTATCACAATGGATTTTTTGGCCACATTTAAACAAAATAACAACTATTATATGGAGAACAGAAAAATAAAGGAATGCATCATCAAAAATATTGAGAAAATTAATAATAAAAGTTTATGAAAGGGAGTATTTTTAAAATATTAACAACTGGAAATTCTGATCCTTGTGAAAGCTTTCATCAAAATATTGGAAAAATAACAGATCAGTGTGCAGAGAGGGGAGGTAAGAATTCTGACTGTTAAAGGAGCTGAGATACAAGTGGGAGGGAGGAAATAGCTTTCTGTAGGTGCCAGCAACTTGGCACAGGCCAAGGCTCAGATAAGCACAACCTCATATTCTAAAGCAGTCAGTAAAATATACAGAAGATTAACGGATGACGTGTATAAAATGAAAACAGTGTGTTTTAATCACAGGGTAAGAAACATTAAGACTATACTAACTGTACGCTGGGAATTAGAATTAGTTGTCACTAGATGAAAGAAAAAATGCCTGATACTATAGAAAACTAATAGCTGCAACATATCTGAAATTGATTCTTAATGCACTAAAGAATGAAACAACCCAAAAATACTTTTAGAAGGACTAGGTTATGTATAAAACCAGTAAAAATAAAGACCAAGTTGCATGGAAGAACTTCACAGACTCAAACACTGAAAGAAAAAAATTAACATCAGGAAGAACCTCCACGTAATGAAAACCTTTGGGTAAAAAAGAAAACATTGCTTTTACAAAAAAAAAAAAAAAGCAGAAGCATATAAATTACCAAGCAGCAACTCATTTTAAATGACAACTAATGAAGATGTACAAGATCAAGTACATCAGAGCACAACATGTACCAACAGAAACAAGTGTAACACAGTGAAGAAATTAGTCAACAACAAAACAGAAGATAACATCACTTTAAAAGACAACATCACCAAATACAACAAATGGCAAAAGACAAAACCACTGAGGGTATAACGAGGAAGCATATGTTGTGAACCATAACATTTTCTATCCGAAACACAAAACATTTACACTACTGTAAAAGGATAAAATACCAAAGTTCTTAAGGAATGAGCATATGGATACACTGTCATCAGAAATGCTGCTGGTAGCAAACCACAGGTTTAGAGCACTAACAGACGTGATAAAGGTCTACTGGAGAGCTGAATCTTGCGCTTCACATACACACAAGTCATGCAGCATCAGTCCAGAAGACATGAGCTGTCTGCTATCACACAGAAAGATTAGTAGCAAACCTCTGCCAACAGCAACACAGGATCATAAGTGGTTGAGAGCAAATAAATGCTCTCAGGAATACAGAAACAAGAAAAAGCCGTTTCACACTTTAAAAATTTTCAACAGAAGGTACCACAACACATTGTTAAACTCCCTATTGTAGCGTCCACAAGATACATATCCTGTAGAAGAATCCTTTCAGGCCTTCATAGCACAACAGATTTAAAACCTGCACAGCTTATTAGTCCCTGAAAAGGAACAATGGAGTATTAACACCTTTGGATGAGAACAGTATACATCCTCCACACTTGACAGGATCAAGGGAGTTAACTGCTACAAGTATTTTATTGCCATAAGACTTAAGGGAAAAGATTTAGTCTTATAAGTGATGCCAAATATGCCCTCAGTGTTACATGCTGAATTGGTTCTCAGTCAGCAATTTAATGAGACAACAATCATCCCTGAAAACAGCAGCACAAAATCCTGTTCCTACACGCCTTATTTGTGCATGAAAACAGTGAATTTAAGGCTACCTTTAACATTGCTGTGAGCCATCACACTGCCCAGCAGCTTCCTACATTATTACTTCACACCACCCAAATTGAGGCAGGTCAGAAACATCTTTTCAGGCAGCTGAAATGTAGTAATGAAAGTGTTTTAAGGTTTTTTTTCCTTCTTTAAACAGCCACTTTCTATGAAATAGAGAGCCTTTCCAATCATAAGATTCTTCCTCTTATTACTTTTAATGCTGTCTTTTATTAAGCAGTTTCAGTACCCGAAGAGTAAGCTGTCAAAAATTTAGTCTTGATTAATGTCTTCACTATAACCTTGATATAAAGGTGCCCAGAGAGAAAGATAAAGCTTGTGATACATGGTCAGAGACACAAACAAAATTCAAAATGAATGCTCATAAGAAAGAGAGCTTATAATTGAGCTACTAAATTTAATTTTGTTTACTTCTAAACTTTTGTATTTATAAAGCAAGGCTTAGTAAAGCGTTTCTTTCAGCATTTCTCCTACCCAATTATTTTTATTATTTCTGATCTTTACCTTTTCCTTTAGCATTTATCTACATCCATTAGAACTTTCTAGACTAAGTTGATAACCAAAGATGCAAGAGTTTATGTGTAGAACTGTGGCAAAGCATGACTGCTGATTTATAAGCATCTAAATTGCACTGAAGAAGCAAAATATAGCAATGTATTAAGACTGGTCTCAAGTAAGACAAGTAAGGCTGTGAGACTTAGCTCCCACATCATGTTATAAATTGGAGTAACAAAAAAAGTTTTGAGTTCTCTCCACTGAGTTATGTTTGGCATAGATTAGTAGCATGATCTTTGATTAATTGTGTCAATCATATGTGGTCCCTGGCAAGCTGAAGCTGCATGAAACTGAATCTCTTAGCAGGGGGCCATTTAGAGCAAATAACCACAACTTTCTAAATTCAATTTGTTCCACAGCAGAAAATAAGAGATAGCACCATGCTCAAAGCCAATTTTTACTTGCAATTTATGAAAATTATTGTTCAAATAATTCCACCCCAATTCACTTATTCTTTGGCAAAATAAGAATTAGTAATTCCAATACTCAGCTGCTTAAATTAACAGAAAGACTTCATTTGAAAGCGCCTAACAGAGAACCCACCACCCACCCTGGTAGTTTGTTTCAGTAATTAATCACATTTACCATCAAATTAATGCATCTAATCTCTTGTTTTAATTTGCTGGATTTCAACTTCTAGATACTGCTCATTTTGCCTTTTTCCACTAAAGCATTGAGTATTTACATTACTTGTATTTGCCTATTTCTGTATCCACAGACTGTGGTAGCCCCTTTAACCATATCACTACTGTAGGTTGCACATGTGGTTTCAGGATTTGGGGGGGAATTTTTGTTTGGTTGTTTAAGTGTGTGTGGAAGGTTTTTTTTTGTGTGTGGTGGTATTATTGTTGTTTTAAATCTGTTATCATCTCACCTCCGGAGCGTGAGCTATCAAGGTAGGAGTCTCATTCTATAAGTACACCCTGCATTCCTTCTGTCTAACACTTCTTTATATCACACATGTAACATTCAAGAGGATTCAGGCCACCAAAACGTCCAGGTTATTCTGTGTAGCTATATTGCCAGTGCATATCTTACCACATCACTGGAGTATTCTCCACCGATTTGAAATCATCAATTCATACATGGGTCATAACTTACTATCCCCATTTGTGTGATATACATAGACTATCACTCCAGTCAGTACAAAGACAGGAATCAGCACACCATCAGTTACTTTTTAATGTTTAGCCATGTCATGTAATACCACATAATCTTTTTTTATGAAAGATCAGTCACTGCATATTTATTTTAATGATTTTTACTTTTTATTATGTACCACTCTCATTAGGGCAGAGATCAAAATCAGAAGACTGCCTACCACCCACAAGGTCAGAATAAAACTATCCACATGAAAAAGCTGTATTAACTATTGAACTGGTTACACTTGGGTTTTGCCCATGAAGTCTTACCGATAGGCCTAAGCATTAGTTCAGTTTGTTACATAATGAATTCTGATCTGATTTTTCAAACAGGACTTATATGGACTATAAGAGAATGTTGAAAGGAAAATATCTTAGTTTAAGAGACTTGTTAGCTACAGGTTATTAGATAAGTAACAGGTCTGTAAGATTACTTACTGCATGTTAGCAGATGAAAAGATGCTATTCTCACATCTTGTAAACAAGCTGGTCTATCTAAACCTGAAGCTGTCACTAAAAGAAGTGTCAACTGGGAAAGGAAGAAATTTTAGTACAGACTTCTCAACACAGGATGAAAGTAAACAGCTAGACCAAAAAGTGATACTACAACAAGAAGCTAGGGTGCCAAGAGATCAATCTCAAACCATATATAAATTCTGGAATTTAATAATCGCCTTGAAAACCACATTTCCATAAATAAGGGTTCTTCCTGGGGAAGATTTCCTCCTTTTGAAACAAAATTGCAAGCATCTTTTGCATGATTTTTAACAACAGCTCTCAAGTATCAATACTGCTTCTTCTTCAAGTAACACACAAAATATGTGTCATCTTATAAACATAACTGACAGCAGCTCATAATTTGGACATTAAAGGAAATGTTTCCCCCAAGTTCCCATGATCCTTTGTAGGGAAGTAAAGATATTCAGGCTGCTTCTTTTTATACTGACATCAGTATAAATGTGGCTTTTATCTTTTTATGTGAGCCCACCACCACAAAAAAAAAAAAAAGACAGAAGACATCATCCCAAAAGAGCCAAAGAATAGACTGAACCAAGGGAACCATGCAGACAAGCAAGATACCAGCTAGCAATGTAACTATCTTCTGATGCCTGTCAGTTATCCTGTGGAAAATAATCAGCATTTTTGAATTGCTGATCTAAAGGCTTCAGAACAACAGCTAAACCCCAACCCTGCTTAAAATAAAACCCATGGACCTGAGATAAAAGGCTCAAGATCTCCCTAGTTCACTGGCACTTTTCCAGCACTAAGCATTTATGTCTCTCCCACACACTCAAAAACCCTGACGTGATCCCTATGGGAAGAAACTATTCAGAAAAGCATTAATTATATGTTTTGCTGATGGTAAATCCAGATTGCTCTTTGACAAGAGAACAAAGCAAAGCTACATCCATCAGGGTAACTTTTCGAGTTGTACTTGGTAATGGTTAAAAGTGCATTTCACACAAGTACATATATTTTATTTCACACTGCAGTAACTGCAATCACAAAGACAGGGCAATATTGGGCGATGGTCCACGTGTGGTACTTCTAACTGCTGTAGGAGCCACAGGACACTACTCTCCTTAGCCAGGAAGGTTAAAAAACATCAACTGACTGCTCAATTTCTATTCTGCTACAATTCTAACGGCTGAAGGGAAAAGTTTTAGAGAAAGGTCATTCCCTTCAGTAAGGGAAAGGGTGGTATAAATGTCTCTATTACTGAGGGCCCAGTTGTTCTCAGTCTAAATCTGCTGTCTACTATATTTTCAGGGAAAGAAAAGGAGCACATTGTCACATAAAGAGGATCAACCTCAAATTTTCCATTCCCCAAAATAAATGCTGCTGTTATCAGACTGTACAAAATACGAACAATTACTGCATAGCCCTGAAATCAGAAATGGGACTTCTCAAGTGAAAGCGCATTCCCTTTGAGATGGGAGTTTGGAAAGGCTATAGGTTAAGAACTAGATCCTACTCTGTACTGCACAGAAAATGCTGCCTAACATTTTGGAAAACAAGTCATTGTATGAGTTGACAACGTGTTTTGTGCACAAGGCAGAATTAGGTCTTAAGCATTTTAAATATAGGCAGCAATGAGGCAATGTAGTATTTTTAAAGCTTACAATTGATGTTGCATGTAACTAGTTTTAAGCTATCTGAACTTAACTAAGACTTATGTAACATTATCAGAAGGAAAAAGTGTTTTGTTCTGAAATAATATGATTTAGGTGCAAAGTCCCAAGTTTATTAATTGCCAGTATGAAAAATAATGGACTTACAGTGACAGAAATTTATCCCAGTGAAAACTGACTGCACTGGTCACATTTGCACTAGTAGCATTAGCTTAACTGGTAGATGACAAGTTCCAAAGACTTGTTTTTCTTCAGAAAATGATACCAGCAAGTTGTTACATCAGTTCATTTTTCACCTCACATGTAAGCAAATGTACTCACATCCTTCCTTTGGACAAGTCCTTTGAACTTTTCATTGATTTCTAAATGCTAATAAATAACAGTAGGAAACAATCATTTTCTAACAGGTAGGTGAGGCAAAATTTCTAATAGTTAAATTCAAATGGCAAATTTTAGTAGCAAAAATATTTCTTCATGTTAAATGAAAGAGGAACTCTGCTACTCCACATATACAGTTGGTTTGGGGGCTTTTTTATTTGAGTTTTATTTATCTTTTTAAATCTACTGACCAACTGAAGTGCTATCTGTTAAGGAAAAAGGGGAAAAAATTCCCTCAAAATTCATATTTTGTAGAATTTAATCAAGTCTTAAACTTTTGTTGCACATGCATAGAAAGAAAAAGGACTGAATTAAATATAGCAACTTGTAACTGGTCATGAGGACATGTGAAAAACAAGCACTGTTAGGAAAGCTCCAGCCTGGTTAAAGCTTTTCCAGCTGCTCTGTGTTTATCTACAGAATATCATTACACAAGCAAGAAAGACAGGTGAACAGCTTGTTAACACAATAAAATGCTAGCAGCACCTTGAGCAAAAATAACAGTGAGATAATGATTTATTGGAACATAAAAATCAGGTGGATAAGGTTTTGCAATACTAGCACACTCTTCAAACACATTTAAGTGCTTTGCTTCCCCTACAGAATAGTATACCCCCAACCCTCCAAAAAAGAAAATCTGATAGTGGTCACACTGAACTAGAATAGCAAATGTTTGAGACTGCCACGCAGTCGGTTTTTACTCATGATGGATTAAGTCACCATACAAAGTTTCTATTTTTGAGTGTTCATAATATTAATCTAGAAAAGCATGTGCTCAAATCCATATTTTCTGAGGGAAGTACATAAGCATATGCTGAACACATATTACTTAAGCTTTCGGACGTGCACTCTGCTGAACAGGGGTGCCCTGCAGCTGAACCGCAGCTTCAATTTCCAGGAAAGAAGATAGACTTAAGGAAGAAAAAGGGATTTTGCCATGGGGAAGTCAACATGTTAAATGCAGGCATGAGAAGTGATGGAGCAGCCACTTCTTCCATGCGAAGAGTGGGTAACCTGCAGTGCTACCTTTTTTGCCTTCCAGATCTGCAGGTCCAGTATCTTGCTTCTGCTTAGCAGACCCAGCTTTGCCTTGCTGTTCAGTACCAACCTGTTTTGAACTATCTGCCATATACAGCATTTTACCTCTGGATCATAAAATAAATGTCTTAGTTAACGAGGGCATAGACAAAACTCTAAGAAGGGAAACCTGACCCAGCAACGAGTTCAAGCCTGCTGACTATAAAAGAGTTACTCTGTAGTCTTTCTCAGGTAGTAACAGGCATAGCACATTCCTTAGGTTTCTTTACCTCAGCAAACTTGCTTACGATGAGTCTGAGTTGTTCTGTATCATATTTTAATAAGAGCACAGTCATCTGTGTAAAGTTGCTCATACATAACCTCATTTGCCTTCTAGGAGGCTTTCAATAAGCTCAGGTTGAACACCTTACCAGATGTTCAGGATTTAACTACCTTGGCATCATACCACTAGCACAATCAATCATTGCAACAAAAAGATTTAATCAGAACTTTGTTCCAAAACACATCTGTTCAAGCCCAGTGATGAAACAAACTGCTCTTACAGCCCTCAGCACAGAAACTTTTCCCACCTTCTGCCTTCTGACAAAAACTTCAAGTGAACATCTGCATAAGTAAATATTTTGATCTTATTTCCACTATTTCAGCTAAAAGACAAATAGCTTTGAGTGCCATCATCAAACTGGGTTTCCTATTCTGTTTTCCAGATAATAGCAAACTTCAGTTGATGTTTGTCTGGTGCTCACCACAGCACCTTTTTGTGGGATTCATCTATGTCTAATAACCAATAGACTCAAGACGGAATCCTTCAGTTGGAGCATTTAACACCATCACTCTTTGCAGAAAGTGTCCACCTCCTTTTAGGTAGAGACCTACATCAAGTTTTAGGGAACTTTCAGGAACTTCACTGCTTTTATGGACTTGATACTGAGATTAGTATTCTTTTTCCAAGCATGCTTGAACATCAATAGTGGATTTGAAAATTACCAGAAGATAGGCAAGAAGAGAAACAAGAAAGGCACCACACAGATCAACAGCAGGACCACGGAGGCCTTTAAACCACACTAAGAACTTTTGAAATGGTATTCAAATACACAAAAAGCATGTATTTGCTGGAAGATAGTAAACTAACTGAGTGACAGTGCATGGAAGAAGGCTCCCCTGCATCCCTGTTCCTACCTCCTGCTGAATTGAATCTTTTTGCTCAATTAGGCATTCATGGGTCTTTTCAGACAATATTCTCAAGGTCTGTCCTTGGTCTCCTGGTCATGCAGAAAATCTCTCCTGGGAAACAAATGGGTTTGTACAGCTATTCCTGTTTTCTGTACTAGCTCAGCATACAATTTTAGTTTGGCCATTTCACCTCATCAGCTGGATGAGCTGTATAAGTCTTCAGCTATTTCCCCCTCCAACCTGGCCCTGCCCAAAGCAGTTCCTTTTAAGCCAAGACACAGAATGCACAAAAACTCAACAGAAGTTAAATTCAGATATGAACGCTTTCTGGTTTATATTTTCTTAAGATGGACAGTTCTATGGTCATTTATTGAGAGGAAAAATAAAAAAAACAAACAACAAAAACACAAAATCCCCCCCAAACTCTCTAGTCACTACATACTAGTGATTCATAGAAGGATTTAGAAATCACATACTGTCTTTTCTGTCAAGATCAAGTTTCTCAGACCTGTTTGCTTCCTGCTTAGGTAAATATAAAAAACTACACAATTATGGTACTACTATTTAATGAAAAGACACTTTTCCCACATTCCCAAAAACAACTTTCAGAGAAGCTGTAATACATAGAGCCTATTGCCTAATTCATCAGTAACATCACTTTCCCGTTATAACTATACACATTCAGGTTCTCCCCAAATGCATTATGCAGACTTCTGGTTGCCAAGTATTTTCTCTAGTATGCTAAATGACACTAAAAAGAGGCAGAGGCATTAATTGCAGAACTGCCATTAAAAGCAAGGAAATGCATTACCAGTAATGCTTATTGTAATATTTACAATGCTTTGGCAAGAATACAATTCAAACTAGTTCTCCTTTGTTATATTTGATAATAGCATCAAAACATACCACATTGGAGACACCAAAAAAGAAAGAGAAATCTGATCTTTGAAAAATGAAGCATGTTTAAGTAATGCAAAAATATTAACTCATACATGTACAATTCATTTTGATGTAGACACCTACTTCAGGTCTTTATCAGCAGACAATAGTAGCCTTTATCTTCAACTGCAGCTGAATTTCCTCCTCTACAACCACTGCTCTATACCAGCTCTACACCCCAGTCAGACTCCAGAAATGAACATTAACAAGGGACCATACCAAAGTCTGAGGCAGACTCATGACTTCTCTTGGATGTAACGAGGCAAAGAATTCCCTTGAGAACAGTGAATATTTTTCTCTGAAGAAAGTAATCAACGTAAAATCAACACGTCAAAAAAAGTTTCCTGACATTTCTGAAATTAAAGTTCTTAATTATTCCCAGTGATTTCAAGAGTACTCTGAAAATAGATACTAATATCTGCATCCAGACTGACTTACACAGCTGTCCAACCTAGTTACATGATCACATTATTTGCCTAGAACATGGGAACTTGCTCCAAAACAGGCAAAAATAACAGTTGTCATCTCCCATCCCTCAGATTCTTCCTGTTCAAGCCTTTCTGTTTTGTGTAACAAACCTGAAGTGGACATCAGAACTTGGAAGTACTTTCCCACTGCGGTATTTGCTTGAACCAGACAAGACTCCCTCCAGCTCAATCAATACTTTGTTGTTCCACTCAGAGATTCAAAGATGAGAGCTGCAGAAAGACCCCTCCAGATTTACCATGTGCATGGTGGTAGCTATTTCCTTCTGAAGGTAGGAGACATCTGTTCAAACCTACTGAACTAAAAATCTCTTTTTTCCCTTACTTGCTGCCTTAGAGACAAGCTGCCTTGCATCCGAATTCAGCTCCAGTACCTGTAAGCCTTTTCAGTTTGCTCCCTTCAGCAACGATTACTGTTGCACTACTCCTGAGCCACAGCTCTGTTTTTATTTTCAAAACCCACTATACACAATATGGGCAAGCCTGCAGACTGCAAATGCCTATTAAACTTCAGGGACTACCAATAATGATCTACAAAAACTCAAGGCATTATTAAACATAAAAAACTTGCTTTTAATATATATATAACACAAGGAACTGCAGAGAAATACTTAAAGGAGACCCATATTTTGCTCTTCTGTGGCAATTTGCAAACACACTCAAGGCAATTAATTGAAAAGTCTTACAATAAAATGCTTTAGGCTATTCCTGCAAGCAGTTAGCTTCTCTAGTCAGGCAACACCTTCCTCATGTACTGAATATTTTACAACTTCTAAAGCTACACTGCTCTTCCTTATCAAAATATAGGTGAAATACAGCATTCCCTTTCAAAAGAAATGCTGTAGGGACTGAGGGGTTTTTTTAAACTGCAAATATACATGTCAATATAATTTAACTCAAGGTTTTTTTGTATCTTCTATTTGTTTTCCTTGATATAATTGCTGTATTATTTGTAATAATCATTACAAGTTAGGTTAAAACAGAATATATCCAATTAAAGGCTCGGTTCAGGAAGACAAGTTAACTTCAGAGGATGATCTTATCATATGCCAGAATTGCACTGTGAACACAAACACGGTTCAAAAAACATGACTAACATCCATAATCATAGTATGTGTTGAGAAACAGTTTTTATTCATTTACTTCTTTGTTTATTTGAAAAAAAAAAAAAAAAAAGGAAGTCCAGAATTTATCAACTGAAGATGGCAGGCAGAAAAATATAGCCTGGAACTGATTAAGTTTGGGGATATACATACATTTTGGAGGGGTATCAAAGATTATTTATTTTAGCAAAACAAAATTATGTTTTTGAAGCGGAATGAAAACATGGCAATATAAATCAAGCTGGCATTATACTTCTGTTCTACAAGCAGCTACTGCTCAATTGTTTATGTAATTACCTACAACAGTCCAAGGAGTAGTCAGGTCCCAATACAACCTAAGACAAAGAAGAGTGCATTAACTATAAGGGGGGTGTAATTACAGCAAGATAGTAAAAGTATCAACTGATTACAACATGATGATTCATTTTGGGGATATGCAGTTATGTATTTATTACATATATAGCAAAATAATCTGTTAAAAAATGGGAAAAATTAATTTCCAGGATAGATATGAAAGCAGACTGTTTCAAAAAGACCAGTTTGAGACAGGCTGTTTATACATTTAAATCACACAAAATCCACATGTGAAATATAGTAGTTATTGTTTAACATGTCGCTGTACGCTTAAGTACTGCGCTGAGGAAGGCAAAAATATGAAGTACAGGATACAAAAAAGCCCAAACAAAAGCACCCAGGCTAAGAGAAGCTAAACCCAGAATTAGTGTTGAGAACAGGACAAATATAGGAAAGAAACAAATAATTGAAAAGATGGATTTATAAGCCCAACACAAACCTCAGCTCTCTGAAAAGCATAAAGATCCATAGCAAACCCAGCACTTCTCACTAGTAACTTCTAGGCATCAAATCTCAAAGGTAATTCTAAAGCTATGACAAATGCAGGCCTCCTAACAAGATAAATCCTAGAGTAAGTAAGGCAACTTGAATTATGAAAACTGCATTAACGGCTTTTTTATTTATATATATATATATATATATATATATATATATATATATATATATATATAAAATTGTCTTTGTAAAAGACAATTTCAATAAAGCTGGACAAGTTATTTTATTTCATAAAGGAAAAACTACATTACCTGTGAAGTGAGACTTGCCAAATTACCAGAAGGGCCATTACAAATATCTTCATTTCCCAAGAAATAATTTCACTAGACAAAACATGAAAATACAGGAGACTGCTAGATGATTATAAATGTTTCTTACCACAAAGATGTTAGCACTTATGAAAAGCAAATGTGTACATAAAAAGCCTGTCTTGTAGACCCAGAATTTCTACAAAGGAGCCTAATGAGGCTGTGGTCTGCCACCCCACCGTTATCAGGGTGGCATTCATGGTGTCATTCATTCGCCTTGTGTAGCACATGTGTGGCCATGTGTTACTGCCCCAGTTGGACCTGCACTCAGTCCAGTATGCCAGGTGGCCCAACAAAGCCTTGCTACTCCCAACAGAGAACAAATGATAGGATTTGCTCTTACACACTTTATTTCTCCCTGCACATATGGTTACATGAACAACTTGTTGTACACCACTTGGAGCAAGATACACTGCATGAAAAATTTTTAAAAAGAAAAATCAAAATTTAAAGAGAAAAGTTCCTTTTTTCGTTATTCTGCCCAGGCTAATACTAATTCAACATTCCTCCTAATGTATCCTCCTCTGCAACATATGGGAAAACTCCAGCAGAGCAGCATTACACATTTCAGCACTGAATTGCAGAGGACAACATGACTCTCTAACATTTCATTTCACATGCTGAGGAATTTATTCTGACTTGCAATGGATGATGCCACAATAAAGCCTTGCTTTAGTGTACCTCACTACAACTGTCACTCAACATAGGCGACTGCAATTTGGAAAAAGACCATTGCCCTTACCAAACCCACTCAATCATGTCAGCTTCCAAAAGAAAAAAACAAAACCGAACACTGGAGCCAGAATATTATTAAAAACTTACCACTTAACAGTAACACTATAGCAATACAGGTGGAACTACACAAAGCAAGCTTTTCGTTCATTCTCTGGAACACCCCAAAGTCTCTCTGCTAAAAGCCAGATGCACCTAGACCACATGCAGCTGCAGCACATATTTTGTTTTGGCAAGTCTGGTCTTTCTCACTTGCTGAACCATCTCCACATGTATGAAGCACATCTGCCTGCACTGTGCCTCCAAGTCTTTCTACAACACAATTCCATCTTCCAACTTTCCTCACCCTGGCAGTACACCAAAGAAGTGAGGCTACTCCAGCGAGTATTTTTAGCTGGAGGTAAGTTATTAAAAATCACTTCCTGAAAAACAGCACTTGCTTTGAGAGCAACAGTTCATGAAAAGCAACATGACAACTGAGGATGGGACCCAGAACATCAGATTTCTTTCAGAGGGAATAAGACAAACCAAACACTTACAGCACTTGACACCAGAATTGTTTTCAAATATACTTCCTCAGTGCCTGTTTTTAAAATCAGGCCAAAAACCAGAGCTGTACTCAAGGCTAGTGTTCTGTACTCACAGTAATCTAGCCAAGTTTAGGATGTTAAGCCCAAAACCTCCTATTATCCCAAAGGATGTTTTGTTGCTCGCATGTCTAGCCTGGACAGAAATAATTACATTTATCTGAAGGAAAAGTTAAGGAATAAAACATGGTACGTATTCACTGTATCCGATTATGAGAAATGTTTTTGTGCATAAGGTATTACATATTAAGGATAACCCCCTCCTTGCCAGCCCACAGGTGGGGCTGGAATTCCTACAGCAAACATACGCACAAAGTCCAAATCTCTTGTAACATGATTCTCTTCAGTAAAGACATACGAGTCTGGTATCATGGTAAGAACTCTGCTACAAGAGATTGTCTAAGGCTCTGGCAACATTTTACCTGGATGCAACAGCAGAATTTGCAAATTAAAAAACCCCAAACCCAAGAAAACACTACAGTTTTCTTTATTTTCTATTACATCTCACTACCTATTGTTTTATCAAGCTTTGTACTATTCTCTTCAGTTATCTTAAAATTACTAGATAGGTTCAAAAAACAAACAAACAAGCCAAAGAGATACGAATTAACTCCCAAGAGACACACAACCCTAACCAGAGACAACAGCTAGCACAATCCCAAAAATAAAATATCAGGAAGTTACATACTCAAAAAAATGGCCTTCCAGTAAATAAGTCTTGTACAGAACTGATAAAATATAGAAGCGATACACATCCTAAGTGTCAGAGCATCACTGCCATACAGAGATTAGGGGGCAGCGTACTGTTAAACTTCCAGTATCTATACCTTGACTGTTTAAAGAACATGAGGTGCACCCTTCCCTTAAGCCAACAGGAAGTCTGGATTCAGTGCTCTACAAGGCTCTTAGTTCTCAATCACAAATTATCACAAATTTACCATCAGAGTCACTAATATTCTTGTATATACTTGGGAGAGGTACATGCTTGGTAGTGAGAAATTAAGTCTGTCTAGGTATCCTGACTAAGCTCACATTCTACTGCCTAACATTGAGTCCATGCAGAGGTTTCTAGACCCTTATCCAGCCTAACAAGATACACCACCTAGAATGGGAAAACACACTCTGAGGATTTTCTCCCCATTCATAAAATCAACACAGTTCCTAGCTGGCAAGAGAGTCAAAACTAGCATTTTTTTCAGACTACTTCTTAGGTTCGTCTGTCAGCTTGTGCCAAGAAAAATCTCACTTAGGCATAAACAGCCACAGTATCCCAGGAAGAGAGAGGAAAAAGCGTAACGCCAAGCAGCCCAAAGGAAAAACAAAGTTTGGTACTTTCAAATCATGCCACATTCCCCTGAGAACTGAGCATTAAGGATCTAGTCTAGTTTTAGAGTTTCATATCCAAAGGCACTACTACACCTCTGCAAGAGAAAGGCTGCCCAGACCTACGCGAGACCATGAATGCAGAGTAAAAAGACCAATTCTGCAAGTACAAAATATAGCCAGGAATCAACATACACAGACACTGCCTTCAAAACCTCTCAGTTCTGTGCAGTGGATGGCTCAGCTACGACAAAATACTTCTGAAGTACTGGAAGCTCTTGCTGCTTGATTCCCCCATTTGTCCTCTCAGGCCAGGCTACTAAGGCAGCTCTCTGCAAACATGTCACTCCTCCTCAGAAAAGTAATTATCAGGCTGAAGTGGAAAAGTTGACATCATACCTGATGGCTCCAAACTACACGTGGATTAACAACCTTGTCTTATCCCCAAAAAAGCTTACACAACAGGTAAGAGGGAAAGAAACAAGGTTTAATTCAAGAAAAAAATAGTAGTCACTTCCTAAGGAGACAGATGTGCTGCTTTTGTTGGCCAGTGCCATAAACTTGCCCTGATAGCTTTGCACCAAATACAAGTAAGATGCCTATGAACTGAGATCAAACCAATCAAGATTAAAACACTGGTAGGACAGTGATAGAGAAAATGGCAGAACAAGTGAGAAGGGTCTCCTGGGAATGGCATCTACTATTGGGCTAAGGTAAGAATTATCTTTCAATTTATTTTTGCCTACAACTGATTGAAAAAACTTGGATTAAAACTCTGTTCGGCCTGTAATACAACTCCACTGAATACACTAAACACATTCCAAAAAATCTAGTCCTTACCTCTCTTGAAGGAGGTATTGTCAACATAAAATACCAATGCTCTTGCATCAAGCACAAAAAAAAGCCCAGCAGGCCATGATTATTACTGTGGATTCACCAAGAAACCAGCAATTACAACATATGTTGCTTTGATAATCAGGAAGCCAGAAGAGAAGAAGTGAAAAGAACGCTTTCCATAGAGGAGAGAAAAATACTCTAGTCAGTGGACTTTAATTGCTTGTACTAAGTGCAAGTAGTTTTAGTGGTAACATACTGCAGGATGCTTTCAGCTGTATACACTGTGGATTTATTTTTCCTAATGCCTTGAAATCACCAAGTCTCCTGATGGCAAAAGTGATTCAGAGGACTGAGAAGGAAAGAAATGAGCTCTGTTTAACAGGAAAGTAAGTTTTCATATACGCTCAGGTTTATTCTTTTGGTGATCTAAATTTTTTTTCCTTGCAACCAAACTCCTAGAAGATTCTCATCAGAATGTACATGGCCATAGAGAGCAGAAATATTTTAACATATACATTTCTAATATGATAGCTGCAAATTCATTTTAAAGAACCAGATGACCCTCTAATCCTACAGAGTTCACAGCTGCACCAGCAGAAGTTCAAACACCAGTATTATGGCATTTCCAAGAATCTTGATATCAAGTTTCTATACCCATAAAGCACTGTTATGGTTATTTTGGCTCAGTTTAATAACTACTAAATCACTGCAGGACATATACACACCCAAAAAAAACCCCAACCCAGAAAAAGTTTAAATTTGCTTTATGTGTAAGAACATATCATAATGTAGAATTATACATAAGGTTCCACAGTGACCATTTGCTTTACACAGGAAAGGTTAAACTGCTTAGATAAAACATTTTGTAAGAAGCTAGAAAGTGAACCGCATTCTATTTTTTATTGTTAGCCATTGCCATTCAGACATCATACTACTCTGCACCAAGATAAATATGAACTTGTTTGCATATATCCAGGTAAAATTTTGCACTGAGTAATAATAAACTGCAAAGAAATTTCAAAAAAATGCTAAATAGCTTCCAGATCCAGCATTCCAGAGCACAATAAAATACTCCTGTCGAAGAAATAGTTGCATTCCTGTTCTTTCAACATTCTACAGCATATGGATGAACAGCCAGGCTGAAGGCAGACTTTGACAGATTTAGAGATTTATATACAAGAGGAAAAAAAAAAAAAAAAAAAATCTTTGCTGGTTGCCATTGGAAAAGTTCACATAAAGCACCAAAGTGACAGATTGAACTGGTTGCTGATAATGAACTGATGAAACAGAATGCCTCTTCTTACACAGTTGAAAAACTTTTTCTTAACTCTGCTCATCCTGTTTATTTCACATACACTGAGCAATTATTTTGCAACATCTACTTTTTCAGTGGCATCTTGAGAGAGTGACAAGTCACTGGCAATAAAACCAATTCTCTCAATACATTTAAAGTGGACATGCCAACAAATCCTTAACAGCAAGAAACGTGCATTCATGGGTTTTATGCCACTTCTCATACTTCCTGTCTTCCATCTTGTGGTTATTAACAAAAAACCTAATCTCATTCTAGTTCAGCAATAACCTCAGTGATTACAGTTTTAAAAAAAACTGCTGTGTCCTTTTCTACAGTTTAATAACTAGTATTAATATAATACTTACATTACTGTAGTTCTAAGCAGGCTTCGTCATGACCTGGTTATGCTGCCATGTTCCCAAATCATCCTGAGAAACCACCTCCAGCCTCAAGACTTCAACTTCACAGCAAGCTTTAAAGATAAAAACTAAAGGAAGAACCCCAACAAGGAGAAGGCAAGAAACAGACTGGCTTGGTAGACACGTACAGGGCATTAGTTACACGCTGCTTTTCTTCCCTTGCCTTTCTGTAATACTGGTCGAAGTCCTTGTCTCCTTGCTCAGCTATTCAGTTTTGCTCTTACCTCCTTTTCAAAAATACCTTTTTTTTTTTTCCCCTGTATGACACATAAATGTAAGGTGTAAGTATATTTTGAGACCTAATAGGAGGTTTGGTTTTCAGAAGCTGGCTGCTGCTTATACGTGTAGCCTTCACAACCAATTTGTTGCAGTGCAGTAAGTAATTATTTGGATCTGACTTCTATGTCAAGTGGCTACAGGCATGTTATTCTTCCAACATTCAACAGCAAAGCTAAACAAGCCAAAAAAGACAACCTAGAGTTAATCACCTCTTTTTATGCAAGCTTCTCCAAAAACCAAACCAAACAAAAAAAGCCAACATGGTATTCCAGTTGCATTAGCACATGCTTGATGTCAGGTTCATAGGTTCAATGTTAGCAAGTTACAGAATACAAGACAGCTTAAGTTTCTCCCCATTTTCTTTTAAACAGAAAAAAATGTAGCATTTTGCAAATCTAAAAAGTAGTGTTGTCACTATGGCACTACTGTAACACTTATACAGAAGTGTTATAATAGTAAACCTGAAGGTTATTCTTTAAATGTGAAGAAATTGTTTAGATGTAACTGTGCCAGCAAACCAGACACTTTTTCAGAGATGCTCTAAACACAGCCACCAAGCACACCCATTAACCACATAATTCAGCTCACACAGCATAGGAGAAAACATTCGCTGCTAATAGGCTTTGTCTACATTATTGCCAGCTACCCATGATGTGTACCCATCAGGTGCAACAGCTGAGAATTATTTCAGTAAGAATCCTGCAAACAAGTTCAGCATCTTCTTATAGGTTCACTCAAAACTGTAAACTGAAAAGCACTGTAAATGAGAACACAACTGTGTTTCCATGTGTATTCCATTCGTTCAGTTGCTTCCTGACAATACAGTGAACACTAGGCATCTGCAGCATCCTAGAGCAAGGTGCTCCACAGGTCAGTCATGTGTGGAAGGAAAAATGGTGAACCTATGGTGAACCTTTTGTAAGTACTGACCCTGCTTCATACAATGCCTCCTACCTTTTGCACTATGAGAAGAAATACAAATCTTTTCCCTGCTCACCACAGTACTCTCACAAAAGCATCTATCGTGTCACTTCTATGTTCTGTATCAAATCTACAGCTAGTAATGATGAGCTAAGCAGATTTGCCTCATTGAGGTGTTCACACTGAGCTTGCCTGTTAACATACAGACTCTATAAGGGACACTGTTCAAACTGCAACAGAGACAATAAGCACCATAGGGATGGGAGGAAGGTGCAGGAAGCAATGCTTGCTGAGTAAAGTGCTTAATTCAGTGACTAATGATAGCCAAGAAGACTCTCTGGCATGCTCAGGGTTAAGCAGTGAACATCCTTCAGCATCAAGGTTTCCTCCAGAACTTTGTTACAAATATTCTGTAAACATATACATACGCTGAAATACTGGGGAGGGGGAAACAGGGCGAGGATGGCAGCGATTGGCTCTCTACAGCAAATAACAAGGAAAATTAAGAAAAATTAGAGTGTCTATTTTAGCAACCAATCTTTACAAATGTCCTTTGCTAAGACAACACTGCAAGGATGCTGCTGCATATTGTTTACATCACAGGCAGATGTAAATAGAAATATCTTCAAATACACACTGACACTTAGACAGGTTTTTACTTACAGACTCAATATTGGAAAAAGCCCAAGAAATCAAGGCAACAGACTGTAGTACACAAGGCACAGAACCCATTAAGATTTTTCTATGTGCATATAAGAAACACTTCATGACTCAAAGGCCCATCACATACAACAGCTCTAAGTCAAAAGCACACAATGCACAAACATTGTTTAAGCAGGGACAAGTCTTATAAGTGCCTTAGCAGAGATATTATGCCCATTCAGCCTAACTTCACCGAAGCCTTCAGAGCAGTCATAGCTAGACTGTTACCCTACAGAAAGACCCGGGCAAGGCCTGCATGAACCAACAGAAAGCACCACTGTGAACTTAACACCTTGGTTATTTCACCCCTGGAGCTGAGTAGCTCTTACACAATTTATTAGCAATCATACTGAGTGTTTTGCAGCAGCATTTATTAGATGCTTCAAAGCACAAAATAAAACCATGGCTTAGGAAAATGAGGTAAGAAGTAGACTTTCACAATTGATGTGTGGTAATTTAACGCACAATAATCTTGGTACATGATCACATATCTGAATTAAAATGAAACTTCAGGACAATATTCTAAGAAATTTGCATTTTTAGCACAGAAACCAACTGAGAATTGCCACCAAACTGCAGAATTGGAAAATCCCATTTTCCTCACTGTAGGCAAAAAACAGGAAACAAAAACTTGGACTTGTTCTTAGGAATGTGACTATAAAGGCGGAATTAAGAAAAAAAATGCTTTGTGCAAAAAGGGTAAAAGAGAAGAAGGCATACACATTTGGGAAATAAGGTTTCAAGGCAGAAGAGGAACCAAACCCCAGACCTGGAAAAGGAAGTTATAATCCAAGCTGGGTATTGCTATTTTTTTTATTAAGTTTGTTGTCATGTTATAAAACTTGCTTTCAGATTCATCTAGAGGTGTCACTATCCAGCCAAAGTGAAAGTGTGCAACCAATCAAATTCACAGTTCATCTCTACAACATTACACACAAGTTTCCTCAGTTATTTACTCATAAAAGTAACCAAAAATAAAGTATGACAACTATACAGGTAATCTGGATAAATTCAAGTTCCACAAGTATCCTTTTCTTCTTTGTAAAGTGAAAACAATCCAGGCTACCTAAGACCACACAGCACCTCCATCGGATTCTCAGGAAAAGATTTTTGGTGTTTTGCAGCATTGGCATGTCTTTCTCCTTTCTTGAAATCTACACTAGAGTCAGCTTTACTTATAACAACTGTTTACAACAACTGTTGATGTAGCATGAAGACTAGAGAAAACACCATCAACCCAACAAATGAGATACCCAACCTTCATATTTATACTGGCTTTCCCTATTTGTAGAGAAGTGCTCACATGCACTGAAGAAAAAGCAGAAACTTTCAACCAAAAAAATTGGACGAGAAGCCTCCTTATTTACCTCTGTCATAAAAGCTTACTTATAAATTGCTGCATTTCAGAGTTTTCACCTTTACTACACACAACCTCCCCTTTGCTGAAACCCTGTCTCCAAGAAACTTACTCTAATGACTTCTTATGTAAATAAAATTGTTTTTCTACCTAAGCTTGCCCAGTTTTTTTTTTAAAAAATCTTATTAAAACACAGTTTCCATATCAAGTTCTTGGCTTTTTACAAATCCATTATAAAAGGCCATATTCAAGAGGTATATAGGAAAACAAGTAACTCCAGCTACAGTTTTAGGCTGTTGATGTGATACTGATTGTAACCTGAAGCACTGCTGGGCTGGTGACATTTTGGTAAGGAACCATGAGATGAAGAAATACTAAGCTGAAAACTATATTGAATAAATAAGACAAGGGAAAAAGATAGAAAAAGAAATGAGGGCCCCAAGGAAACTGCAGGACTTGCATCCTCTTAACTCCTGCAGCTGAGATTTGTAGCCTCATTCAATTAGTGTGTTCTCTTACTATGTTTCTTTTAGTTTTGTAGTATTTCTTGAAGTGATTAAACACTAGCTCTTAAAAAGCCATTTTACCAACTTTTTTATAACTCAGAAGCTGTGCAAAATAATATAAAAATATCAAAATAAGATGAAAAAGCCAAATGAGTCAACAAATAGATTAAATAAGGAATGGGCCTCCCTGGTCTTAATTCTATTTTAACTTTCACGTTTTGTGAATGATGAGAAAACTATCAGCTTTGGGCCTGGCAGCACTGCTGACTGCTGTATGAGTATCTGTTACCAATGTTAGCACCGAATCACTTCGAGACTGTGGAGCAGTCCTAGGACTTAAACAATATGGTTACAGCCTTTAATTTTACCCTGCAGCAGTATGATTAAATTGAATAAAACTTGTCTACCCTGTGACTCACACAAGAAGTCATCATGGACATTTGTTGCACTAGACCCATAACATACTTATCTTGCACGTGGAAAATTAAGATAATATTTCACTCACAGCACTCACTGCAAAGTACTGCAGCACAGAAGAACATTGTGAGAACAAAGGCATAAGTGTTTATAAAGCACTTTGAGATCTTGGCTAAGAGATATAATAATTAAAAATTAAATTACTCTGAACTAGTGGAAGGCATTTTGCATCCTTCCCTAACAGAGCTCATACCCCCACACATGGTACCACCACAATGCTCCACATTTTCACAGAGCCTGCAGGGCCAGAATACAAGTTATAATAATTCCAAAGTTAAACCTTGCTTGAAGTTACAACTGAAGCTATTGTAGCTGGGGACATTCAGCTTTTTTATTTAACTAGGGCTGAGACACAACGCAAAATCTGAAACTTTTCAGTTTCACTTAGGTTAGGAATCAACATGATAACCCTTCAGTGAGCTTAAAAAGTACTGATACCATGACTTTTTATAATTTTATACAATCAATACTTGCAGAAAAAATTATCACAACTAAGCAGTAAGGTTACTGAAACATTCAAATTAATAAAATTGTGAACACAGAAAGCCCAGCGAGCTTTGCTGAAATTATTCTTCACGTATACAGCAATCATTTCATACAATGGAAGACCTATATTTCACATTTTAAAGCCCACTACATCTGCACAGAAAACAGTGCAATGGTTTCCATAGTGAAGGAAAAATGGCTATAAAGTGGCACTGACATCAAGAATTTACTGTGCAAATATGTATATTAACTTTTGACCTAAAAAGTCTACAAGTCTGTTTAAAATTATATTCTTGGTACTTCTGAATATGGGGGGGACAGTGATAACCATAAAAATAAGATACACACATGAGCTACTGCATAATTTGGTGGTATGAAAAGTTATCCCTAACTTGCCTTTACCATCAAAAGAGATGTCTGAAAAATAACAGCTTCAGTGATCAGTTCAGTGAAGACATTACAAGAAAATGTGGAAAAGAAAAGAGAAGCAAGTTGATCTTCCACACTTTTACTAGAGGCTTGAAGCCAGGGCAACAAGTTGACAAAACGATAACAAAATGCCTGGGAAGCAATGGCTGTGTATACCACACATTTAGCTAACTGCATTGGATACCTGGTTGTGAAGCATCCTTCAAGAGCAACTGGATGGTTCAAGCAGTAAGTGTTCATAAATGTGTTTGACATGAGCAAGCTAGATGCTAAAAATCAAAAAATCCACCAAAGATAGGATACTGAATTGCATCATTCAGGTGGCAGGATATGACCACATAAAGCTGACAGTTCTAACCAGTCTTAAGAGTATAACTTTTTCCCCACACCCCTCCCCTCAACTGAACATGGAAGACTTGCAGAACAACATTCAACTTTTACACAGCCAAGTTTAGGGCAGCCAGTGTCCCTCACCACTTTTTTGGTTACCCAAAACAAGAGAACTGCTTGTCTGTATAATCTCTACCAACAAGAGAGACCTACCCTGACAAAAGCTAAAGCATCCCTTCCCACTAGCCTTCTAAATGTTGCACAAAACAGGCAAGTTAAGTTAGCATGCTCAACACAGAACTAAAAAAACCCCAAGCAAACCAGAATATACAGGATTATTACAATTACATAAATTTACATTCAGAGTCTGAAAAAAAACACTTCAGGTAAAAAACTGGTAGATCTTAGAAATAACATCTTCCTCCTTTTGCCATCTAAATAGGAAATGCAAGTAACAAAGATACAACAACTGTTTTAAAACAGGTTGAGTTGGAAGAGACTTTTAAAGGGCATCTTCTCGAACCCCCCTGCTGTGGGCAGGGGCATCCTTCACTAAATCAGGTTGCTCAATATATTTCCCTATTTAAAGCATTAAATTCTGTCCTAGCCTTGACTGAGCATCTCGTGCCTTTTCAGAGCGTATTATTGCTGCCAGTGGTTACATAATAGAATTACTGAGATTTTAAAAAATGCCACCAGAAGTAAAACAACATAACCCTAGGAACAAACTGGAAATTCAATTATCTGCAACTTTTCCCAGATACGTTATTTTTCACAAGCAATAATCTGGAATTATGTTTAACATGCTTCCTCTAAAGCAAAAATCCATTTAAAAAAATTATTATGCATTTCTACAATTTCAATTATCTGCAAATATACAACTCAGTTTCTACAATGTCTGACAGATAAAAAATAGACAAGTAATATAAGGGGCCCGGTGCATTTGGAAAGTTCCTTCCATCTTCAGCTAAAAAAGAAAAAAAGAAAAGATCAGTTAGGCTCCAAATACAGAGTTCTGCTGTGAGTCTAATGCAGGCCCTCTAGCAGCGAGATTATGTGATTATTTCTGGATGCCGCAGTCATGTGGTTGCACAGCAAAGCTTTTGTCGGAAACATGACACAATCCCATTGCACTCAAACTGCCGGCAGCAACTTGCAGTTCTGCATTTTCCTAAAACACGCCCACAGTGACAGTAAATACATACCATCTTTTCAATGCTACGGTCTCAACTAGTCAGAGTTTATATTCCTTGTTGCAGTAAATCTAAAGGCTCATTTCTCTATAGTTTTTTTTCTGTGTATCATTTCAGGTGCATGTTCACTGGGTCCCACTAAATCACAGAGCATTAATATCCACCCCTCCCAAATCAAGCCTAGATAAAGACTGCAGAATAAGGAATTTTAAAAGTTTGGGTTGGTATTTACTCTTACAATATCTTTCCCTCAGGTACAAACAGAACTTACAACAGTCAAACTACATAATACTGTAGAATATTTTGCACAGTATATGATTATCTACCCTATAAGGCATCTAATTGGATATTGCATATATTCAACGTCACCCCTTCAAAGAGATTTTTTTTCCAAACATCATATAGTCTCTCATTGTACTTTTCAGAACACCAGACTTGCTAAAAATATTTCTCATAATTACATCTTAAAGACCAACTCACTTGTTAACTTGCTTTTACTACTTCAGCCTCTCAAACTGCTTTAACTCAGGGTATTTACACATTCAAGTGCTACATGTACTTTAAAACAAGGAAATAATTAAAGCACATACAGAATACTAACCACTAGGTATACAACTGACAACTTCTACAAAAAATGACTATGAAACTAAATATGTTAGATGCTAAACAAGAAAATACATTTGGAATAGAATACTATGGAAATACATATATATCCTATCACATGACTCATCACTTGTTTTCTTTTACCTATACTACATACTCACTGCCAGGCACATGGAGTACTAGACAATACTGGATATAACTACCTGATTTCAGGATAACTGGCATTCGGCTATAAAAATCAAATCTTGTAGATCAGTACTCACATGGGATATTTTTGCAGCACTTAGTTTTCTTTCTGAAAGCTCATAGAAGAAATGCTCAGCAAATAAAACCAATTCCCAAGTAACAAAGTTTAGCAAATGCTATTAAATACAAAACCTCTTATTAAAAGTTATAGAAACCTATGACCACTGAAGGAGTACCCCAGAATATGTGAGAAAGGATTCTGTAAAAACTCCTATTCCCATTTTCAAATCGACTTACTTAACCTTAGGGAGCGGACTTTCCTGCATCTATTAACACAGCTTACTCATTTGCTATGCAAAGAGCATAAGTCAATCAGTAGTCACTGCAGCCCTCCTAGAAGAAAGCTCCTAAATTGTGGCTGTAACACCCACCAATAGGGCTCTTTGCTGTAAGTGGAGTCAAAAGTTATTTACCAACAGTAATTCTAACAGAGAGTTCATACTTCAGCCTTTGCTAATTCCTGTAATAAAAGTGCAAATTATGCTGGCAAAAAACCTTCTTTGCCCTGTTTCTGTTAGCCAGTCTGAAGGCCATACGTTGTACCAGTGCAACTCTTCCCATGAAACCCTCCCCAAACTCTTTAGCAATTTCTTCTGATGTTTGTTGTAACAGCAAGGTGTGTGATTTCATCCCATTGCAGCCAACATCCCCAGGAAATCAAGGCTTTGCTGGCATACCTGGCTGAACTCAGCACATGTCTGCATGCGGAAGCTCAGAATGGCATATAGGGGGTGAGGCAGAGTTTAAAGCACACTCAACTACAGCTGAATGCATGAGCAGCAATTCCCTTTTTTTTCCTTGGGAACACACTAAATGAGCCAAGCTGTAACAAGCTGTTTTAATTGGGTAAAGATTTTAAAGTTCTAACAAAACAACCCAGAAAATGAAGAGCATCTGCTTAATGAAAGCTTGAAAAATAGTATTTTGCACTTTTCGTATCTATAGGTCTGAGTTTAAAGAAAAAGTGAAGCTATCAAATTCAGACAAATAACTGCACACAATCATTAAGCATCCTGCTCACGGTCAGACAGCACAATTACAAGCTACAATGGGGAATACTGAGAGCTCACAAGCTATCTGAAGCTTCTGGGAGTTGTGTTAAACATGGGTGGATACAAGATAAAACACAGCCCCAAGCTCGAACTGGAGAGCCAGTGCCGCCTTTATATCTTCTTGCATCCTTGTACAGCATCTACAAAACCATTCTATAGTTAGAAATTAGAAACCATTATTTAATTAGAAATTCAACCATAGATTACAGATACATACCACCCTTTAAAGCCTTTAGTTACAAATATGCCACAAAAAGCATCTTATTATTTTAACCTGTCTACAATAAACCACAAAAGCTAATAAAAATATGTTTAATGGCATGAAGTTTAGTGAAATACTGTTTTCTTAATAAGCTGAAATAATACTTCTGAGAGGAAGAGAAGAAACAGGTAGGAGTGAAAGAAAAGACTGCTGCATTTCAAGAAAAGTGATCACATGTATTGACACATCATTAAATGTAAAGGTTCCCTTACCATTTTTAGGATGGATTGTCCTCTTAAGCGTAAAAAGTTTCAGGTACTTCGCAACTGATTCCATTATCTTAATTCTTAAAACTTCTAAGATTTTTTCTCCTACTATCATTACATGAGAAACTAAAGCTTCTTTTTATCAGCTCCTGACTGTTATTGTTAGTATCTTCCTATGGCATCAAATAGAGTTTAGGTATTGACTGTGCATTTCAAAGGCTTTCAACTTCGAATAAAAACATCCAGACCTGTTGACATGATATTTCTCAAAACTAGTTCTGGACTGGAATACAAATCAGAAGATAACAGCCTCTCAAGCAGGTCACCATGCAGTCTCATGTGGAACCCTCAGAGAGAGCGCACTAATGCTGACTGATGGCATAAATACCGTTTTGAAAGAGAAAGACCAAGAACAGGTGGTACAACCTTAATTCAGAGTAAACATTTAAATTCTGTGTGCTACTAGGATGGGCAAAACAGTCCAAGTCTGAATAAAAGCATCACAAGACTCACTTAGGACTATGCTGAAGTAGTACCTATGACTGCAGCATCTAGTAAGATTTCTTCTTGGATTTGTGAGTTAATTGTCACTAGAAAATTCCAGTTCATTATTCATGTCCATAACACAAACATTATATTTTGAACACTGCACTTGAGTGCTGCTACTTTGTCAGGGCTGGCTATTAACATTCCACCCAGCATTGCAAGTTGACCTCATTACACACACGTTTAAAAAAGTAAAAATTACAGCATAATAAACTTGCCAGAGATCACAGATTGCAAAGCGACTTTTTTCATCAATACATAAAAGATATTGACAGTAAACAGCAGAAACACAAGAAAAATGTTTATGGTATTGTTTAGCTATTATGGACTCATTTGATGAGCAGATTTGTTCACTGTAACTCTCAGCACTTCCCATGGCTAATCAGAATCTTTGTAACTGCCCTGTTTATCAATCACTAACAGACTGCATAAAACTAAAGCAATAGAAGAAAATGTTCTTCCGACTTCCTTTTCTCACTTTCAATAATTTCTCTTGACTCTGCTTTGGTCATATTAATTCAGCTATTTAATTCCTGGACTTCATGACTATAGAACTGCATTTACATCTTGCAATTTTAACTTCACTTGAGTGTACATCTCTAATTATGCTGATATGTAGCAATACGGTACCATAACTCCGTTAAGTAAAAAACGCATCTGAAGTTGCATCTGGTTCATTTTAAAGGGAACTTGAAGAGAGCACTAAAATGCATCAAGTATCTTATTTATCTCAAGAGATGTTAAGATACCAAATGACCATCTGCATTCTGCATTAAACATTTATCTGAGAGTCTGGTAGTTTTCTTCAATATTGAACCTGATCACCAACTTTAACTTTTTATTTTTCTCGTGTTAAAGTAGAAGCTCCGATACATCCCGGTTTATAGTTTAACGCACCTACTTAGCCACGCAGAAAACCAGTTCCACAGTCAAATTTTATTAATTTGCTCAGAAGAAACTGTCTATAATTAATAATGTCCTCCACTGACAAAGAATTCTTCCATTCTGTATCTCTCACTCTGTAAATACAGGCTACACAGACACCATATTCCAAAGACACGAATTTCCAAATCCTCAAACATATTCTCTCTGATAGTTTATCCATTCAGCTGAGCACAAGAATGACAGTCACAGAGAAGCATCAGTTCATTAAACAAACCTTTTCTAAAAAGCAACAGCAGACACCACTAGCATCAGCAGCCCATTTCCATAGTGGCTCTAAAAAAACCCCACACAGCCTCACTGTGTTTTTTCCTAGACAGGTCCTGAACTTCATTTAAAAGCCTGTCTTGCACCTTCAACACCAGCAGCTTGACCAGGACTAGGGCTAGAGAGCACAGAACAAGCTATCACACATACTGGCTTCTATCACGTGCACCTTAATCAGCTACACAAACCCCTTAAAAATGCTTAAGTATCCTTTACCTTGCAATGCCCTTGATAAATCCCTCCCTCTGAGAGCAGGAGACTAGGTCCTCTAGACTAGGAGACAAGGAGGTTTGGCCTCATGTTCATCCTCTATCTGCAATGGCTCTTTGAGCCTATCTAGTATCAGCTGCCCAGTGAAAGAGTTTGTAGGGGATTGACTGCAGTCAGCAGCCAAACACCCACCCTTGCCTTTTACCTGCTCCCCTCTCCCAGGGGATAGGGTGAGAAAACAGAAGGAAGGCAAAAACACTCATGGATTGAGATAAGGACAGTTTAATACGAAGAACAAAAAAGGGCATTAATTCACTGCTGCTCCCCAGCAGGCAGCTGTCCAGCCACTTCTGAGGAAGTGCGGCCTCAGCACAGGTAATGCATGCTTGTAAAGAGAAATGCTGTAACCACAAAAATCCTCTTCCAACTCCCCCAGCTCCTCCCTTCCCTGAGCTTTCACTCCTGAGCAGTGTCATACAGCATAGAATATCCCTCGATCCCCCTATGACCTGGGGTCAGTTATCCTGGCTGTGTCCCCTGCCAACTTCTTGCCAACCCCCAACGTAGTCACCTTTTTTGCTGTGTTACCAGCACAGTTTTAGCCACCAATGCAAAGCACAGCACCATACCTGCTGCTACTCAGAATGTTAACTTAGTAACTCCATCCCAACCAGACAAAGTACAGAGTTATTACAAGATGTCTCTCAAGTTCCACACATCAATATAAAACTTGTTTCTTCAGTCCCAGGATCCTCACTGCAATATGACTTTCCATCACTAGCCTGAAAAATAGGAGGGGGGGATAAAGACCTTTAAAAGGGTCTCCCGATCTTTAAACAGGCATTTTCAGAATTTTTTCTTAATATTTTAATTGTGCATAACTTCCTTATCTAGAAGCCAGTGACAGTTTATTGAAGTAACTTCACATCCTGCCTACCAGAGAGCAGAGGACCACAAATGGCAGACACAGGCCTGAAACAAAAAAGCCGGTTCACAGGAGTGACAGATATGCAATGGGTGCATTTTGTTTTGCTGGAGTTGTTGTTGTTTGGTTAATTTAAAAAAAAAAAAAGAAAACCCAAAAATCACTATAAAGCAAATTCATCACAAGATACTTAGGCACTGCTAAGCAGAAAGCAAGAAAGGAATGCAAGATACTCCTTAGTAAAGTTAACATTACTCATCCCTTTGAGTCCTACCACTTTTGTGCAAGTCAGTTGAGAACTTCGGGGTTGTATTTTGGATTTTATACTAGTGTCCCCTTGCTTTCTAAAGTTATGAAGCTTGAGGTACTCTTTTCGGTCGGTTTTTTTTAGTGGGGTTGGGATTTTTCAGAGGTTCCTTTGGGGTTTAAGTTAATGCTCCTCCTCTGGGAAGTAAGGTGTATATATACCCCAGGTGTAAATTACTCTGCTTGTCAATTTAAGTGCTCATTGGTGTTGCACTCAAAACGCTGAAAAAAGTTTGTATGGGCATTTCTTGCCTGACGAAGGCATATATATTTAACAAAGACTAATGTACACAACTGAGTCTTACTTGGTTAAGCCCAGGTTGATCAAAACATTTTGTTATTCAGATTCAATTACCCTGCGTGCAGTTACTGTCTCAAAGGACTTGTTCCGTAGGAGATATTCTAAAGTTGTATTCAATACCAGAGCCATGTATTAATGCCTGCTTCATGATAAGAGCAATGTGGAGGGAGACTCAATCATCTGCAACATTCAGATGCAGAGTTCTGCATATATTATAGTCACCTTATCGTGACTATTTTCAAAAGTTAATATAAAAAAATTAAACACAAAACTTGGAAGACCTTATGCACAATATGGGATCAGAATTCATTAACATCTTAATATAAATCTGTTTTAAAGTGAACCATGCCGTTTAATCCCAATATTCAAATTAAACAACAACAATTACATTAACAACTTTGCAATCACTGGTCATATAGTTAATCTCCAGAATTTTTAATTAAACTGGATTTGGAAGATAATTTAATCAAAACTATCAATTATCTGCCACACAAACTAACCAACTTCAGGCAGGTTTCATTACAATGAACATTAAAGATCAAGTACAAGGGGGGGGGCCTTTTACTTTTTTGAAAATGCATCTTTGTACCTTTTGTTTTCTTCCACAGATCTGTGAAAGCCTAAAGATGACAAACTATAAGATGATGTGACATCTTTCTAAATAAACTTTGTCAGGATGCTTTTTCATTGTTAAATTCTGCTTAGCTAATGACAACCTATTCTCCACAATTTCTTCTTTGAGCCATTACCATAATAAAACCTGGTGACATTTAGAGCCAAGGAAACCCATCTGCTAACACATGGACAGCTAGTATCTTTGACAGCCTAATTTTCATCAAGGACAGGAGAAGAAATGATCTCTTGCTAACACCACATATATCATGAATGAGATCAGACTGTGCTTTTCATTATTCTACATGAATTACATTTGGAAAGGAAAATGTACTGCTGCATTAATACATCTCATTGTGAGTCAGCATCATTTGTAATTGTGCAAGTTTGAAGGCAGAAAGAAGGTAAAGGGATTTCTTAGCAGAAATCAGGAAATGAGTGGTGGATGACTCAAAACTTATGTACTCAGATTTGTAACTATCTTCTTATGTATAAATTGAGACAATTCAAATTTAATTCATGTGTTTGAAAATTTGGAAGAGATGATGATACACATTTTAGTCCATAACAACAGGTCTCCATCCTAGCACTGCCTACTTACAAACTCCAAAAGTACTATAAAGGTTATAGGTTGCATAGAAGAGACAAATCTTTGCATAACCAATAGCATAGCCTCAGGCCTGAGTCTGTATAATGAAAGATAAAAACTCTGTAAATTCCATAAAGTTCTATAGAGAAACAAAGAATCATACTAAGTGAAACAAAGTAGATTTATTGAAGATTCTGTCATACAGTCACCACAGAAGGCTGAGTCCCCCCATCCTGTCTCATCCAGCTCTGGATAGAAACAGTGCCAAACTCCCATTCACACACCCTGTGTATCCTGTGACTCCCACAAGCACACCACATTCATTTAAAAAACAAACAAAACGATTAAAAAAAATTAATGTCTCCCTCCTCAGGTCCATGTATAGATCCATGGGCTTATCTACAGAATGTAGGCACATCTACAAGGAATGTTAACTGAGTAAGTTTATTCTGTTATCAAAGAAATTAGAAAATAATAATTGTAAGATATGAAACAAAATCCTGCTTCCTCTCACGCATCAACAGCATTGTTACCAAATTTCAATTACAAAAGTATCTGCATCTCATTTCTAAGCCATCCAGTATTCAGTATTCGAGAATACTGACTTAAGTGTTAGGTATAATGAAACTAACACAAATTAAATAAACCATGGTCATCTAGAAAGAGGCTAATTCAGTGCAAATCTGTGATTAACATCTTATTTTGTCTGCAGGCTACTGTACATCATGGTCTCTGCACAAGCTGATCACCCGATCACCCCTTAGCAAACACACTAAGCTTCACCTTGCAATTCAACACATTGTGCCAGAACTTGCTACAAGGCATGCAAAAATATTGTGCTGCTTTATAAATCACTTCTTCACAGGCAATACAGTGGCAATAAAAGCCACAAACAAAACTGCTGTGAGGATAAACGCATTTTAAAAAGCACAAACACCTTTAAATCCCCCTAAGGGGCCACAGACAATACAAATTCATATTACTCAGTTTAGCTCAATTTGAGAATCATCCTTCATGCCTACTGACACACAAAAAGCTAAATAAAGGATGGCTGGGATCACTTCTACCTTCTTTTCCTGCAGCCTGCAGTGGACACTGAAGAACATACAGCCCATTCAAACAAAACCCCTATACCTCCTACCATGGGGTAAAAAAAAAAAAAAAAAAAAAAAAAAAAAAAGGAAACGGACAACTAGGGAAAATAAGGTGTATTCAAGTAGCATACTGAGGAAAGAAAAACAAAAACAAGCTTTAACTTTTAAATAAACTATTTCCTGTTCTCCTGGAGCCTCTGCACTTATGTTAGCTTAAATGGTCTGGTCATTTCAATCTACAGCTTGACAAGAGCCTTGCTTTAGTGACTGACATGCAGCTCCAAACCACCCCCAGAATAACACATGTATCAGGATGGTAAATGCCATTAAAGTAAAATAGAAGGATGAGATGGAGCAGGAAAATATTTCTGAACAGTTTAGTACCAAAACTCATTAAGTGAAATTTTCTATTCTTTAAGCGAACTATTTTGAATTCCTCCCTATACATCTTATTACTTCTCTCACACAGCAGTTTCTCTAAATGAGCAGAATACAAAGGGTTAAGAAAAAAAATGGAGTGTCAAGCACACCTGTATTCAACTTAGTGTCTTGAGAAAGTTTTTGATATAAAATAAACATTTGGTTCTATCTGGAATTTCTTTTAGCACAGTAATAAACAGAGTTTTTACTACTGGTTATAAATTCTCTTTATGCCTGTGTGGTATAGACCACTAGACTCAAGCAATTTTTAAACAATTATACTCTAAGCTTGCATTTCCAAAGTTATAATTAGATGAAACACTGACAGCTTTCATGACTGACATGGCAGTCAGACTTGATTTATATTCCAAATTTCTCCTAGTAGTTATGGACATGCAAATCATTTTACTTTTTCAATTACAGACATGAATCTGAAATTATGTGAACTAGGCATAGTGAATCTATGACAATCACTTGCACACTCAAAACATGAATATTCAAAGTTATATCTTACAGACACACTGCAAAGTAGAGCAACAAGCTCCACTCAGTTATATATTCTCCTGTTTCGTAATCTTATATAATTACCAGAGTTTATTGAATTTTTTCCTAAGTATATTTTCAAACTAGCAAAGGCTGACACAGATTTTTTTGTGTGTGCTCTCACTGAATAGCATGTCAAATATGCCATTTGAGATTTTAAATTTTTAGCTTTACAGTTTAAATTATTAGCCTTCAAAAGCCTGCATGTGGATTTATAAGTGCTGTCTGAAGAATTCACTTGAGCAGCTTTAAAATACTGAGAAGGAGACAGCACAACATCTGTCCATGACAAGCTGCTGAAAACCAGGCACCAAGCCAAGCACTCCCCAAAGTTCCAGCCCAGCAAAATCAGACAATCTTGAACAGCTGTAAAGAGTAAAGCAAGAACTGCTTTTAACATTAAATCAAAGAAATAAAATCTTGTGATAAGCATATAGCAGTTGCTCCTTGAAGTTTACCAAAGAAATGAGGCACAACTTATCTAGTCCATATCACTGTATTACAGCTTATTACTGTTTTACTGATGAAGATGTATTTGTGGGTTTTTAAATTACATTAGATTTAAGGTATGGGGAGGGTTTCATCACTTTGCAAAACTAGAGTGATCTTCCTCTGAAGAGTTCACTACACAAAATCACAGAACTAGACAGAGCAAACGTGTAGAAGAAAAAACGACAAAAGTTAGATTTTAGGATGCTTTTGCCCATTAGCTTCATATATCCCAAATCTTCCCAGGTTTCAGGTCTTTTGAGGGTTTGTTTTTCTCTTAAGGAAACAAGAGTAAAAGTTGTATTACAATGAAAACTACAGAGAGGAGTGAAAAAAGCTTGTAAGATCAGAGGTAAGCAGAGGTGCAGGGACATGAAACAAACAAAGGAAATTCTGAAAGTGGAGTTCTAAAAGGAAATTCTAAAAGATGCTTAACTCCTAGTGAAAGCAGAAGGAAAAAACTGAAGAAACAACAAAAATAGCGTTGTTTTTATTATGTAAAAGAAAGCCAGAATGTTTCAAGAGGAGAATGAAAGTATCACCTCCTTCAATACCAAAAAAACCCAAAAGTCTTTTTCTAGTAATAACAAGTACAAGTAAACTGGTTTTGAACATGTTGCATTAAAACCTAAAATCTCAAAACATGAGTTCTTGAGCTACAAAATAAACTTTCAGTGAAATTTTACCTAAACATGCATAGTCCCGTGTTCTCAGTACCTCAGAATGGTGTTCCACTATCAGGTCTTCTCTTTTATATAATAATTTAACTAGATTTTTCTTTTCCTGCCAGAACACTGCCAAATCATACGAGATCAAAGTCAAAGGAAAAAATAAATTTAGAAAAAATAATCACACAATCTTCAATTGCCTTCTCTTTTAATGTGTGGTATCATATGTTAGACTACACGACAGTCAAGGGATGATACATGTGAAAGATCCGGAGTAAGCCCTTGGGGTACCTGAGGAGGTGTCACAGTGCAGTTGACTTTTCCACGCACTGTGGCCCTGTGTGTCAGGTGCATTGGTTGGCATCACACGAGATTTGAGAGAGGAACAGATATCACAGCCCAGCCAAATGGGAATGCAATGCAGAAGCCATCTGTATGAACCTGATACTCAAAGCTCATGACGCAGGAAGTCTGCAAGATACAAACCTGACTGTGGAAGAAGCTCAGTGCCATGAGATCTGGGAAAAGCTGATGATGGAACTGAAGGAGACCCCTGCAAGGCTGGACTGTTAACAAGTGCAGTTGAACAGGTCTGGCAACATTAACCAAAACAACTGTGTAATAAGGTACTTCTCAGATACACATCCTGACTTCCCATTTATTTCCTGGTGCTTTCATAGCACTGACAGAGCCCTGTACCACTACTGCAGGAGGCTGCTACTGCTCTTGCACTGTGCTGCAGTAACAGGGTGAAGTGAGGTGTTCAAACCGGAGCTTCCAAAATACAAATGCCTAGTGACAGGCAACATGCTCAGGAGGAACCTGCACACAGTAATTACCTTCCCTGTCAGTCTAAAACAAGCCAAGCATAATCTCTCAAAACCTGTACAAGCTCACCAACTTTTTTATTTTTTGTTAGTATTACATTTTATTTTTTAAGATTAAGTGGTATTTAGAAGGCTGCTCCATTGTTGTTCTGAATATTCTTCCTCGGTTTTATTTTGGTCATGAAAGGGACGGTTTGTTATTGAAAACTTAATACATACTCTTGTCTTAGTATGTGAGTAAATGGTATAAATAAAGTTTAACTAGTTTTCATCTGAAATATGAAAGGAAGGGCTTATCTGGGCTGACTGACAGCTTGGAGGAAAGCAGAACTGCTAGTTTAATCAGAGGGACACAGGAGTGATGGGATGGAACTAAAATGGTGATTTCACATTAAAAATTAGATCTAATTTAACTCATGGCTGCCACGCAGTGAAGTACTGGAGAATACTCTTCTGAATGCCATTCACCTTCAAGACAAACTATTTTTGTTGGAGTGTCATGGGAAACAATACAGCCTTGAAGTGCCACAGTAAAAACAAAACTAGCATCCATAGACTTCCCCCTAATATAGCAGATATTGACAAACTAATTTTTTTCCATTAATCTTCACAGGTTTGCACTGAAACTATTTTGTATCTTCTGTTGACCTAAGAACCAGGCCTATACCAACACTGAGAAATATTATTTAAGTTACAACAGGCAGTGTTCAGTCCTGCTCAGAATAATCACAAGTTATCATCATCACTTTAAAGACTTAATGAAAAGAAACCAGAATTCATACCACAAGCTTCTTTGGCAAAACAGGATTTAAATGGCACCTTTTCCCCTAATGGCAGCTACATGCAATGTCTGTATCTGTAATATACAAGTTATGGTTGTCTGTCTTTTACACCTAATTAGAATGACATTAAATATATTTTTATAAGATGCTTTAGAGAGTTAGAACTAAATTATTAAAACACCATCCCAAAGCAACATGAAATAATTTAAATAAACTCAACAAAACCAGTAATTATCAAAAAACTCATCCAAGATTAGAAAAGGGGACTCTTCCTACAAACCATTGTGCTGCTGGTTTTAGAAATTATGTATTAGGTTACAGGGACTGGCTGTAGGAGCAAGCAAAAACCACTAAAAAAATCTGGAAGAGAAATTTCTCAATTAAAAACACACAAGTGTGCCACAGAATAACTAAGGATAAGGATACTCTGAATAAACAAGTCTGCAGTGTACACAAAGAGCTAATGCTCAGCCACCTTTCTATATGTTTACACATTATGAGCAAAATGCTGATGGGAACTTATGACTTGTGTATTTATCCATCACAAGACCTAAATTCTTGTCTTTTTGTGAAACATGATGAACAACGATCAGCATCTATCATCATGTCCCAGACTCCAAATCTCAGTACAAATCAATATATATTGGAGGTACTGCAAAGCAGTTCATTTGATTTTTTTGAAATGCTATTAAACAAAATTGCTTGAACAATGTGTGTGCCTTCTAGGAACTACTATAATGGTAATATCTTAATACCAGTATTGATGGTATGATACATGACTCTACAGAATCTTACTGTTTCGATGAAAAACACCCAAACCACAAAACTTCATAAATATTTGTAGCTAGATGAGGGAGATGAGAAGGGCTAAGATTAAGTTCCTACTCAGACACTTGTGTGTTTATTTGAGGAAAATACACAAAACAAGCAAGGTCTCTTTTATTCAAGAGATCAGCCAGCAACTGCAGGATCCCCTTTGCCCTGGACATTACTCAGGTGCTGTTTTCATAACCTGTGTTATGAAACAGAATAAATCCCCTCTCTCAGCTAACAGTACTACCATGCTTGTGCTCATCACTCACCTCTCCAGGATGTCCATTTCTTTCCCAACCTACCATTCACCTCAGGGCTGTTACACTTTGCTCTGAACTTCCTGAATATTTTAAGAGAGAACGAGCTTTAGGATTTTCACTCATAAATAGGGGAACAAGATATGCCTGGCATGTTAATTAATCCCATAAGCAGGTCAGCTACAGCCAAGCTTTTTATGATTACATAGCAGGAGAAAAAAAGAACCAAACAACCAGGAGTTCCCATCAGGGAGCAGCAGGGAGGAAAGCAAACAACACAAGCTGGGTATTACTGTCCTACTGCAGAGAGCTGACCTTTCAATATTAAACAAAACCTCCTACACATGCTCGAGTTCAGTGGCTCCAGCAGGAAAACAAAAAGAATGAAGTAAGTAGCTTATGCGTCTGCTACAACAGCAAAGAGGGAAGCAGTGGAAAACAGCACCAAATAAGCATACACGGTCACAGTAACCAATCAGGGTATTACTTTAAGTGACCATATGAATCTACATGCAGAGGGAAAAAAGAAAATTACTTGGTACAGTCAATGAAAATACTGAATTAAGATAAAAGTATGACAGCAGCCTGCTCAAACTGTTTTGTATCAGTGGATGTACAGGAAGGCTGTGTCATACTGATTCTAGGCCAAAAGCATTTGCAGAAAGAAACACAGATTAAGAAGCAAAGTCTACTCAGTCTAAAATGGCACAGCAGAGAGAACCGAGGGAAAAATCAGGATGGTGGGACTACCCAAAAAAACATCAAGAAGCATGGTAAGCAAGAGCTAATGCAGAAAAACATTGCAAGGTACTGGACATAGGTTGAACTTGAACTGAAATGCTCAAGAAACTTTTTTCAGTGTAGTGAGCTTGTTCACTCATCCTCTTCACAGGACAGAAAAAGCTACAGAGAACTAGAGCAAGGACATCCTCTTCTTTTCGGGGTCCTCTCCAGCATTCACATTCAGCACAGTATCACCTCGTTGCAGCTACACAACACTTCAAGATATATCTCCTAAATCTGAGCTCTAGATCTCCCCAAGAGGCTGCCTATGCCACCTCTTCGTTAATGGTGCTCACATCTGCAGAAATCCTACCAGCAGACACCAGGGGTGGATCTTGCCTCAATGTTCCTGGGCCAGCCAAAGCCCTGCACAGGAAGGGGCTGGCTACCTACCACCTTGGCCATCTCTCCCAGCAGCTCAGAGCATGGGGTAGGTGTGCTGGCACCACGTTCTCCTGCAGAAAAGGCTCTCTCCAGCATTTCACTTACAATCAAGTATCAAGCACTTGAACGGCATCTTTTCAGTGAATTGAGCTGTTAAATAAATATAAGAGTAAAAGAAAAATGCTGTAAGACAAGATGGGTTTTTTTAATACAGTGAAGTTTTCTCCTTATAGCTGAGTGTAGTGTGCCAAGTTATTTTTAAAATGCCTTCAGAACTAAACCTCAGAAAAATAGAGCTTTGCAGATGAGAGTACCCCTAGTTTCTTTAAAGGTGCACACAACAAGCTATATAGTATCAGGAGCCACAAACAGAAAAATCACAGAAGATAAAATTATTTTATACTGGTAGAGAAATTCGACTGTTCAAAAAGACTAACACTGCCTTACACTACAGAGTACCTACCACACTATCTGCTAGTGTTAAGGGAATGTCAGGAATATTTCCATTATAATACTGATGTTTTCAATTTATCACAACTCTTCAGAGCAAGCTCAGAAAGCATCTCTCACAGCAAGCAGTCTTCCCCACCGCTCCCCCTCCCCAAAAAGGTTTAAACAGGTGTTCAGTTATGTTAAAGCAAGCGAAAGAAAAAATAACCTTCTCTGAAAAAGAAAAATAATACTCGAAATGTAAAACAATTACAAGCAGTTCTAGAAGTAATAATTCTGGACTCAGAGATGAAGTCGGCACATTTATATCCACCTCTGGCAAAGCCAAGAGACAAGCAAATTGTTCCACAAACATCTCTAGCTTATTGCTAGCTGTGATGATTTCATGACAACTTATTGTAACTGTATGATTTTAAAAAAGCACAGAGCACAAGCTACTCTGAAGCTGAGCTTTATTTTACAGTAATATTTACAGTATTTTCCAACATTCATAGTCACATTGTACCTGCAAGGGAAAACCTACCTGGCATGTGGACTTGATCAAAATGATCACATTTCAAGGTCCACTTTTAGGGTAGTGCTTCTGTTAAACATTCCCATTTCCTTATAGATATATATTTCTATGAAATTCAAACCCTTTAAACAATAACTAGGTTACTGTCACAGTACAAAAATCAACATACATCAGAATGAGAATGAACTCCTGAATAGAGAACCTTAATAAAGAAATGAAGAAAAGTGGAAGCCTCAACACATTGACTTTGGAAACATCTTATTTTGGATGGCCAACTTCCAACGTCTTTAAAAGGACTTTATTTCAACTCAAGATGAACACTTACACCTAGAGAATAGGATTTTTAAGAGAAATTTTTGGGGACCAAAAATTTGGTCCAGTGAATAGGCAAGGACACTACAAAGGATCGTGACAATTCAGGTATATTAATTCACTGGACCAAATATTTTCTTTCCAGACCCTCTCACAGTTATAAATAAAAGCAAAACACAAAAGCATTCAGAAATCTTCTCATTTCCCAATAAAACTGACCATTGACAGTTTTCAGAAGGCCAGTGACAAGGAATAAAGACTTTCAAGCCATGCAGTATATTGTCTTAGAATGATTCTAAATACTGTTTTATTAAATACTTTCAATGGAACCACGACATTTTCTTTCTTTTTTCTGAGGTCATAGTTATGTCAAGGACTTCAATAAGTACTTTGAGTCTGGCAACTTTTACCAGCCTGCTTCCTAAAATGAAGGTCAACTTTTTGTACTTACCTCTTATTCGATATTCAAGCCACTGCACACATTAAAAAGGTAACCATAAAAATGGTCTCAGACATAATGAAAAATATCATATGGTACAGCGTTACTGTAAAGAGATTGCTGTAACTAATTTCAGTGTGTATGTTCCACAGAAAGTTTAATGTTCATAGAATTCATCATGAGATATGAACAAGAAATTCCAAAGCAAGAGCTTTTCTTATTGAACAAGACGTAAGATTTTAGCCAGAGAAAGTTTTTTCATCAGTCAACCCACAGAGGAGGAGGTTAGATCACCAGTCAATTTATAAGAGTAACTACCGAGCAAGACTGTGTTAAGAGAAACATGTTACAGTCTCAGCTCAGCTTTTAACAAGCCCTTTATCCTCCATTTCAATTTTCCACTGGAGATTAGGTTTATCTTCACCTGTAGATATGAAAGCTCGAGGAGACATACGGCATAGGTTTTTAATCAATAAGATACAATTTAAAACTTAATTCCTCCAAAGTACATTAAGAAAGCACAAAAAAAAGAGATTCAGTTCTTCAAATCTAATTGCATGCATCTCTACTCCAAACTCAAGTCCCAATACACAAAATAGAATTTTATAAAAAGATCGCTGACTTCTCTCTTACCTAACAAGCGGAGCCTACTAAATCAGACCACTAACTAAGGAAAAAGAAGAATAAAGAACTACTTCATTCTTCTTTGAAGCACGCACAAAACCAATTATGCCAGCAGGCTAACATCAGCGCTGAAAAAGACCATTCAACTTCAGGTATTTTGGATACCTGCTTATTTCTACTGCGGACTCATCTTTAAAAATGAGGTGGTTTACATATTCATTTCTCTTCAAAAAGATAAATCTTCCATTAAAAAAATATTATGAGCAGTTTATATCAATAATAACAATTCTTTAATCCTCTGAATCCTTAACACAAAGGTAGCACAAGGCTTCAGTGGTGACATGGAAGACAAAGCCAGATCAAGACACTGAACCACACACTATAAAACGCAAAGAAAAGCATAAGATCATGCCTCGTATCACCTCCTCCCAAGCATCAGAGTTTAAACGCTTGTAAGAGTAATGGTGGAAGTCAGAAAAATACTTGAAGAAACCACGGGAAATACTCACAAAGTATATGATTTCTGATCAAAGCTTAAATACTATTATGGCTAAAATGCAATTCACTTTTATTTTAGAAGTTGTTCCTGAAGTCCTTATGAACAAATACATTAACCAGGTATGAATGAAAGATGGAAAAAGTACCAGTATGAACATTATACCACAACATGTGAATTAGTTTTCAGGCCATTACAACTCCTGCACTACCCTCCTACAACTGTGAGACCGGACAAGAGTTTCTTTATGAAACTGCTGAACACATCCAACACACAGTTTCGAGATTCTAAGTGTCATTTTTGTTCAATCTGTTGCGTTGTACTTTTCTTGCAGCACTGAAGTATTAGCCAACTTTGCAACTTTTTCCAGGGTGTTGTGTTTTGTTTAGGTTTTTGTTTTACTTCAGGTTTTTTTTTTGTCATAGCTATGTTGTTTCTTAATATTTAAAAAACAAAGTATATGAAGAGCTAAAACGAGAATGAGAAAAAACACCCTTCTGATAATGCAGTATACTGATGATACCCAGATCTGCAGTATACTAGGGGCTATGTCAAATTTTCACTGGAGACAACTCCACAATTAAAATGTTTGTCTTCTGTGTCTCAGCCTTGCAGAGCTCTTTTTTCCCAAAACAGCTCCAGCTGATGAAGCTTTGTACTATTCATGCTACAGAACCCTAAAGAAAAAGTTGGTCACTGTAACAGTCACGATAAATCAAATACAGAATCTGACATAACAAATAATCTCATAGACCATCATTTTGTACTTAAAGATTCCCAAAATTATAATAATCATGAAAGTACAATTTGTTTATAATAGTCAAAGATGGAATAAATATGAAATCCTCATTCCTCCTGCTGCAAAGCTGCTTACTGAAGTTATAATGTGCATCATTCAAACTTCCAACTTGGTGTTTGTTCAAACATCACATTTGCTGTTTCTAAATGCAGTCTGCTTGTCTGAAATTTTTAACCAAGATACAAAAATCAATGTTATATAAAGCACTCTTTCCTGATACTGATGATGCATAATATGAGTCACCACTTCAAAGCCTCCAACACACCACACAAGCCATGTTCTTTTAAGTTGCAAATAAACCCAACAGTGGTTTCTCCTGTCTTGCTTCTAACCAAGCATCCTCAGTTCCCAACAGCAAATTCTAACTTTGCTAGTCAGGAGAAAATAAGCTCTACAAGCAGAAATGAAAGCTTCTAAACAAAACATACATTTTCTTTAACTCAAAATGCAAATATTTCCCAGACCTGTTACTTTTTAAGCTTTTCAAAAAAGGCTAGAAAAAGACAAGACACCAATTAAATGTTAATATTGTATCTTCGTTAATTTTTTTTCAGGATTTTCATCATGAATTTGTGGTGTGGTTCCATGATCTGTAACACAAGGGGGGGGGGGGGGGGGGGGGGGAAGACACGGACAACGACGACACCCAAAAAAAAAGAGAAAGTTTCAAAGCATCTAAAAGTTTAGGCACACAAGTTACTGTCTGTCAGCCAGCTTACAGCAACTGCTGTGCACACTCTTCACCAGAGGCAAATGGCAGGCAATCAGAGTTAAGGGTTCACGCAAAAGAAGAGGGTTATGCTAAAGTAACTTCACTGTTGCAAGAATTACTAGACATATGATGACATGCAATAACCTGTTGGTATTACTTGGCCACAAAAAACTGAAAGAGAGGAAACCCTCTTATTTGAACAGGAAAAAAAAGTTATTCTTGATCAGGAAATTATCATTCCTTCTTGGCTGGTAACAACTTCATCAATGAGAAATTCTCTCTCACTGGATTTCAAGCACTGGCACACCCTATCCACCTGGGCTGTACACACACCTGCACATGATGTTTACTAGTGTCCAGCCAGACATCTCCTTCAGCCCAGGCAACAGATGATGGAAATGTGGGCCATAAAGAGCCCAGCACTGAGGGCACTGCCACAACAGTCCAGTTAGGCACCCACCGAGATTCATGTGTTTTCTTCACTTAACACTGACAAGAACTCCTTAAAAAACAAGTTTCCTAAAAGTCATACTGCCCACCTTTAAAAAAAAAATCGCCACTAAACAGTTAATACTACCAAGGCTTTTAATTTTCTTGTTAACTTACTGCCTTAAGCTTCCTCAAAAATATGGACTCTGAAAACATACACTGGAAGGAGCACAAGTACTGTAGCATGACATCTGATGCTAGTGTAACTGCTCTAGTTCAACAGAAATCAAGAGTTCAACAACTATATTACACATGCAGATGTAAATTAAAAGGCTTATTAGCTAAAAGTAAGGCTTGGAAAAATCTCCCAGTAGATAATCCACTTCAAATATACATCAGGATTTCTAGGTACTACTTTGTTATTACAACACTGTAACAATGTAGTCAATATATGGGTATAGATATATGTGTATACCTGCACAGACACACACGAATTTATAAACAAATACACCCAAGAAAGTCCCAAAACAAAGGCAACCCTTTGGATGGTATTTCCAAACAACAAAAAAGTGAAAGGATGGATAGACTAACTGCAACAACCCTGCCAGTGGAAAATCAGACAGATGCCACGGATCATCCCAAACCCACAGAACTAAGAGATACAGCACAAACGAGAGATGATGCTCCACCAGAAAATAATGGAATTTCCTTTCCTAGAGAACCATTTCTGTCATCTTTTGCCATAAGGACTAGTGTGCACAAAGCACATCTGTATGTCTAAGGACTTGGAGAAGCAGCACTAGTGAGGGGCTCACAACTGTCTCAATTGATTCTTCCCCAGGGTTCATTTTAGAAGAAAAAGTATATACTAACAAACACCCAAATAAAAAAATTTTCTAAAACATCTTTATCTTTTTCCTTCTTTAAGAGGAATACTTCAAACAGGAACAAGGTCACTATTCCTCTTTTGCTTTCCAGTGTCACAATCCATAAGGTCTTGCTTTGTACCACTGAAGCAAAAAATGTTATCTATGTATATTGGATTATCTCTGATGAATACTAATGGTGCTGTATGCTGTAGAAGTAGATTTATTCTTGTTTCTACTTAGTCTATTCTGAAAATTTACCAATTTCTCAGTTGTGTTCACATAATTTCTGGTAAGGCCATACTGAAAGCCATGTGAAATTCTAGGCTATTAAAAGAAATTGTTTCTTCAAGAAAGTGCTGTTTTGTGATGAAATACACTGTTGTTAACTAGTGTTAATAATTTAATTTGTAATTTACAAGTATGAAATGCAAGGGTGGCTTTTTGGTTAAATAGTATAATTTTTCACATCCAACCTTCTATTGCAGTTGAGCCAAAATCAGTGAAAAAACAGCAAGAGTTAGTACGTATCACAGCTGAGTTCTGACAACAGTGTTAGCACCTTGTGAATAAAGCATGCTATCAGTTATGCAAAAGTAACCCCACCAAAAATAACAAGTTATGAATATATATAAAATTGCTGTCAATGGTAGTAATGGCAGTACTCAAGTACTCATCTTCAGTATGTTGACTGCACTGAATTTTACAAGATCCTGATACTTCCAGCCATAAAATATTTTGGGGGGGTTGTTGAGTTTTGGGCATTTTTGGGTTTTGTGGGGGTTTGTTTGGGTTAGGTTTTTTGCATATATTTTTTTTAACTGAGACTTAAGCAGACATTATAATCTTTTCTAGTAATCAGAGCACAGGTGGAAAGCTAGCTGATATGCCTAACATGCCTGTTGGCATTCTAATGTGAATTTATAATTTCAAAATTAGTAGCAGGTTAAGGAACTTTCCTGCTCACTATCTTCTCACACGGTTTCTTCCTCAACCCCCACCCCCTTCTTTTCACTCTGCAACTTCAATTCCAACACAGTTCAACTGCAACATCACTAGAGATGTGAGGTGCAGGGAAGATAAAAACACAAGGAAGTTAAAGCATCATGATTAACATGAGAGAGACCCTCATACTGCCTTAGGAACAGAAATTCTGAATATGTTTGAAGATATACTAATATCTGAACTAAAAAACCCCTTAGTAACTCTCCAACACTTTTCCACATCGATAAAAGACCAACTCATTTTCCTCTCCTGAACAACATGAGCGCTAACCAATGTAATATCCTAAACTCTAACTTGCTGATACAAGAGTTCAGCTTCCTTCCACTAGGAAGCAGTGTTAAACCAACGAATAAATGGTTGGGATGAAGTGACCTAGCTCTAGACTAGATTCAGAGAAATGGGCATTACTCATCTCAGTGTAGCAATCCAGCAAAAGTAATATCATTCATCATCTAAAATTACCAGTGTCATACAAAGCATAGAACTCAAGTTCCTTGGTATACAGGAAGAAATCTGAGAGATTGCTAATTCACTGACCTCTTACTCACTAAAGAACAGGAAACTAAGTCTAGAAGGGGTAGACCTCAGTCTATACAGTCCATCAGCATTTAGAATTTGGTACTCCAGATCAAACTGAGAAAGCCATATGTAGACTTAAATAAACTACATACAGTAGCATATTACAGATTCAAAATTCCAAGTTACAGAATTTAGCATTGTTACACTTTTTTAGAAGTTAGACTGTATCAGAAAAGCTACTCCAGAACTATACTGTAGTACTAACTTAAGTTAAAAAAAAAAAAAGGACAATGGACAATGCAATCAACTCCTATGAACATTACTTACTGGTTTTATTAACTTAGTTCCTGCATGGATTATTTTTTAGAATACGTGGGTAGTTTCTCATCCGCACTAAATTCAACCTAAATTATTACTGCTCCTAAAATTAGAATAAACTAGGACAAAAACTGCCCACTCAGAACAAGTTAGTACAACCTTGGTAAAGTAAGTAAAAAAAATTCAGTACATATTAAAATGGAAATGATACTGCATTAACCTCAAGGAATATCTGGAGCCAGAAGTTTACCCTGTACAACTAACCTTCTTCAGGTTCAGTCTACTTATCTCTCAAAAAAAAAAAAAATTTCCCTACACAACTACTTCCCCTTGCCTTCCCTACTAATCCCATATTGATTCACAGTGATGACAACAAGAAAACAAAAGAATATAACATTTGCTCGCAGCATACTATTTAACAAGCGTCTCAGACCTGCTCTGTCATGATGTATTAAATAAGTGTTCTATTTTACCTTTTGAGAAAGTATGAAAACCAGGGTTTTTTAATTAACATGTTAATAAATAACAACTAATTCCCCTGAAAGCCATCACATTTTTTAAAACAACAGATTATAATACTGCATGTGTCACATTATAACCTAAATGATAGTAACACAAGGTTATTATAGCACACCACATTTTTCTGCTCTCCACTGTTGGTACCAGGGTTTGGCAGAACACATACTCTAAAAAGTTGCTGTTTCAAACTTGTATCCATGGAGGAAAGAAATCCAAGTTCAGCAGCTCTCAAGTTCTAAAACCATACAGATCAATGTTGTTTTGGTATGATTCTGTCAAACATCCTCTCTAGAGATAGCATGAGAAGTGTGGCTGTGACCCTACCCACCATTTCCCTTCCTGCCCACAGCTGTATGTGTGCAATGTGGCACTCAAGGTTCAGGACCAACTATTGCTTATTCCCCCACCCCCATACGTCTATAGTTGGCATGTACTACTTCCCACAAGTTTCATTTTTTTCTTTTAAAAATTTAAGAAAACAATGCAAAAAGAGCAAAGTGTTTTCAGATTAAACAGTTCACAGGCACAGATATTCTGCCATTTCTAATCCTTTTTAACACAAGAAATCTGCTGAGCAGGACACACATGTTGAAGTCAAGGTACATACATTTCCTAGTGCTGTCACCCACTGAGCAAGCTTCAAAAATCACCTCCACAGCTCTGAATGAAACCATCATTCCCCACCCCACCCCCATCCGGCAATGATTAACATGTTGTCAACAGCTAAACTCAAAAGACTTACAATATTTAGCTAAGTACATCAGCAAAATCTTCCATAAAACATCCCATCCAAGCTTTCTTGCTCCAGAACAGACCTCCCATGAGAGTCACAAAGTATGCTACAGAGTCAGAACACACCAGCAATCAGAGGTTTCAACAAGCTGGTGAGACATGATACCTCCTCCTCCAGCAACAGAGCAGATGGAAATCACATCTCAAGCATCCATGTCAGCACACACATACAGAGTTTCTCAAAGGCAGGGTCCCTCCCTGGGAAGCATGGCCTTCACATGCAGAAACTCTGCAGAGGAACCCATATCCCAGTGGCAACCAAGGAAAAAGCCTTAGGGAAGAAGCCACACACCTCTTTGCAGAACTCTGAACCACACAGTCACACCCACAAAGAGCTTCCCATATCAAATGACAGCCATGGCTGTAGATTCCTGGTTTGGGGAATAGCTTTTCCACCACATCATTTCTTGCCATGAACACCAACTTCTACAAATGTGAGAAGAAAACAGGTCAGAAATCATACTGCAGGATAAATGACCAACATATGCAAGTATTGAATCTTTCCTCACACTCTCTTCACCTTGAACAAAGCTCAAAGTGAGTAGAACTTAGAAACCACTAAGTGTAAATAAAAAGAAAATACAAAACATTTGACTCAAAAATAGCACAAACTGAAATAGAAGAAACATCTGATAACCAAGCAGTGATTTTCCCGAGCTTGGACTTGAGAGGACATGTCTTATGGATCACCTACACAGTGAAAGTCTTAAGTAAAAGAAGACAAGTTAGCCAAAGGCATTACATCAGCACACATAAATTAAAGCACATTAAACTCTTGTAAGGACATTCCCTCCAGGAAGATCAACCTGAAAATCAAAGGAAGGCCATCTTCTCTGCAAATGGGCACAATGCACTTTAACTTACAGGCATTAATTTCCCACCTGTAGTTAATTTTATCAACTCTCCTGAATATGACTGGATAAGCAATCCCTCAAATATACTAGATGGTATAAAAGACTGACACTAACATCTCAAAAAACCTACCTAATAATTGCCAAAACTGCAGCAGATGTAAAAACACAAGATTTGAATAGAAATTTCAGAACTTTTTTCTTCCAGGAAGAACAGCATTAAAAACCTCTGTAAGGGATAATGCAGCATCCTCCTCAAACACCCACAAGCAGGACATCACCTGCTGGTAGCTCCATGTGGAGTTTCTCCACTGGCTTTTGTTACACGTTATTCAAGAACTCCCTTCCCCCTAGAAGCCCCCACCCCACACCCTTTGCAGCAGTGCAAAAATGCAGATGAACAACTGATACAAGACAAGCCCACAGTGCACCATATGGTGCATATTTCTAACACAAACAGATTTGAAAATAAAGTTTAACCATGGCCTCTTGGAGTATTCACATGTTTCAGTTTTATAAAAAACAACTTACCTGGACTTATTTATTTCCCTTTAGGCAGCAGAATTATGACAATATATTTTTCTCTAACTAGTACAGAAGGCTTACCATCTTCTAGACTACTTGATTCAGTATGAACATACCAAAACTACCGCTTGTCTAAGAATAACACAGGGTCCTTGGTGCTTTCAGCCTTAAGCCAACTCGCATTGGTTTTAAAATCAGTTTATCCCTGACAGTTCTACACCATCTTTAGGTAAAGATAGTTTCAGTGAGATGTCATGCCCTCCCCTTCATACATTTGAAACATATCACACATTTTTAAGAAGTTAAATTCTAATACAACTGACCAGAAACAATCAAATGAAGGCCACACTGAGATTCCTATTATCCTGACTTTTGAAGTACAGGACTGAATAAACACACCTAAAAAATTCAAACAATAGATTTTATTAAGTTGCAGATAGCACTACAGTTACTTTGTTTTATGCTTCAGCATACTTCAGAAATCACACAGAAATTTCACATAATCTCAGCTGATGCCTTATGCACATGCTTTAATAAAGTTCAACAAAGTTAATTCAGTGATGACATTTTTAAGATTAAGAACTAAAGTATTTATTAGTTACCTAACCTACCTGTAAAGAAAAAATATCCCCATCCTTGCTCCATAATGCTATCTCCATAAGCAAAACTCAGAACAGCAGAATTCTTTTAGGCTACCCTTGCAAACTTTCAATACATACGTTACCTTTCAACAAGCATATAACAGGTCTATTTCTGTTCTGCTGATTCCAAGATTTCTCTTGCAGAAGTCTGTCAAACGTATCAAACACTGAAAGCACAGAACATGCAGTAGCAGAAAAAATTGGAAGGTTCAAAACCTTTACAAGAAAACATTTTAGATAGTGTCAAGACTTATTTCAGAACTAAAGATTTATTTAAAGGCTTTAAGCCACTGCTGAACAAAGCAAAGGATCCTCTTCACAACACGAAAATGGTAGGTAATAGTTATTGCAAATGAACAACTGCATCTTCCTGCAAGACTTGGGTTTCATCATTCAGTCGTATTATGTGCTGGTTTGCAGTGTCACTGATGACAGTGGAAAGTTAGGACTAAGGTTGTCCATAAAGAATGCAGGTTCTGTGCAGTTATTTCAAGTAATCTTTTGCAAAAAGCATTCCTTTGAAGAACCATTCACTGATTCAGTTTTGCCAGCTGATTCATGCCAAGCATAGACAACCCTCCAAGAGATGGCTACGCAGCATCAGTGCACCTTGCCATGTGAACAGCACTTCTGCAGCTCAGAGCTCAATGTGGTTTAGTTTCCTGACTTACTTTCAGAATACAGTTCTCTAGTGTCAAACGAGAGACAAACTCCACACTGAAGCTCTCTTTGCAGCTATGAATGGACTTTAGTTACCAAATTTATTCTGCCACAGCCAATGAGACAACAGCTCTAACTCCTCACAGCAGTCACACCAATTTTTTTTAAATCATTACTACACTGTAAATAGAATAGGTTGCATGAGCAACATTAAAAAAAAAGAGCAAGAGAAGATCAAAATTATTTACACAAAAGTAACTGTGTTAGTCATAATGACAGCTTTCCTATTTACTCCATTTTAAAAACTTCATCTAAAACAGAATTTACAAAAACACACTTCTAAGCCACAAATCAAGCATGACAGCACTCAGGTTTATATTTGAACAATTTTCTTGTTTTGTTTTTTTTTTTTTTAAATAACCAGGAGAACTATTTCTCTCATATTCACTTCAAATCTTATCTTTTCCAGTTTTAAAATGCCCAGTTTCTGTTCTTCCATAAACAGCCTAAAAGGCATATTTATGATCTAAACTAAAAAAGCAGACCCTGTTACAGATCAGTATCCCCTTCCACCACACAAGGATTTGGTCTCTTCCTGATCAAAGACAGTATTTGTTCTTCCATCACTTCCATACTAGAAATATCATGGCAATGAAACTGCAGTACAATAAAGGGTTTATGAACTATGTCAGAAAAGCCTAAGACAGGCAAGAAAAGGTAAGTTAGAATTTTCATACTGAATTCCTACCTGCAGTTTCAGACACTTTATTAAACAGCGTTATTTCAAATAGTAGGATTCAACCTTGAGGTTTTTGTCAGCGAATTATCACAACATGCACAAAAAAATTCCATCCCTTCTGAAAAACTAAATAAAGTCAAATTGTAGCATAGCTAACTAAAACCACTTGTCTATTTCTAGACAGGAAAACACACCAATACACTGACACAGTTTCACAAAACATCACAAATACTTTACTGGAATTATGTTAAAGTCCATATTTAATGTAATATTTGAAATTGCTCATAGAAGTTTAAGATTCAGAATAGGTTGAGGCTTATTTTCCAAAGCACTTTACACTCTGGTCCCTTATAACTTTTGCCATGTAGTCAATGAATTAACCACAGTAGTCTTATCAAGGAGTTACTAACCAGAACAGGAAAGAAAAAAGTTGCATCAAAAACCTGGCATTTTCCCTTAAAAAGATATTCAATGTTTCAAAAAATTAATATAATAGGACACATAACTAGTCAAAACAACCTTCAAACCAGACATATTTGCCATAGGTTTCTTGGTAGCCAAACTACCACAATAAATCCCCTATGAAGCTCTATTTGTTCACGTATTCCTCAGATTACCAGATGCAAAAAACATCCCACCACCCTTCAGAATTTAAGAAGAAAATTGTTCAGAACACTGTAAAAAGTAATAAATATCTTAGAGCTACTTGGTTTCACTTCCCACATAGCCACAGCATTTTGAATTTGAGTGTTTTGTTTCCTTTCTCCTCACATTTTGATTGGGATAATCCCTCCTTTAAAAGCATACAGTATCTTAGTAAATATAAATAAATTTGAACTTTCATATTTCTCATTCTTTTGCCAATATCATTCCTAAATCTATCTTTGTCTTATCAACTTTCCTATGTTAAAGTGAAAATCTACTTTCCAGATTAAAATCAAAATTAAGGAAGAAAACGCACATTTCAAGTAAATAATAAACTTGGACATTTCCCAAAGAAAGACCTGGTAAGTCTTAAAAACATGAAACTGTTCTAAAAGTTGTTCAAACACTCATGAAGCAGTTCTGCTAAGCGCAGGCTCAATCAGGAGCTCCATTAAGTGCTTTGAAATACAAATTCCCACAAGCTGTTTCATGTGGCATACACAGCTGCTGTACACTGTACCAAAAAAATAGCGCGTTACTAAATTGCATTAAATTATCTTCTCGATGCACTCCCCAAAGCACAGAAAGATAATCTGACCTTAAATCCAGAGGAAAACAGAACAATGAATGAGAATATTGTAATAATTTTCTTTGCTATTGGAAGTAAAATAGACATGCCTTTCAATAGATTGCACGTGGGTTTGACCCCCTAAAACAAATGCCTAAGCTGAAATTGAACAGATTCAAATAATAATGGCTTTGATAATGCTGTGAAAGCTCTCAGTGGTTCTCATTTAATAATATCAATAACTTTTGTGCAACACCAACCATCAACTGACAGGAGCTTTAATTACTAATTAAGGATAGAGAATACCAAAAAGAACAAAGTCAGAAGGAAAAAAATAAATTGTGTTCCCATATCTCAACATAACTCTTTTTCTTCCTACTGAAACTTCCTACTGTTCACTGGTAAAATTTCATTTAGAATTTAACTTTGAGGTAGGATTCCCCACTATTCACTAGTACATATTTTGGAAAAGCAGATCGTACATCTGGGGTTAACACTGCTCAACAGAGACCCTTAGAACATGTTAAGGAGAAAAGTCTAACAACTCATCTTTTTGGGTTTTTAGTAAACAATCTTCTCAAAAGTGCTTGATCATCACTCCTGTACACAAGTTAGAGATTTTGTATGACTGTCCTACAAGTAGAGAAATCTGTTTCAAGACCCAACACCAGAACTCCTGGTTTCTAGGCCCATGTGCAAATTCAGTAGTGTTTAAAACCCTGCCACTGCACTAGCTTTAGCTCTTCGCTGGAAAAAACAAGAGCATAAAAGACAGATGTCAAAGAATGCACTCTAACTTTAAAAAGCTATAAATCCTTTTAATTGCTAAACCCATTACTTTAAACTATATGGCAACTCTAATAGTTACATATTCTACAGAAAAAGCTCTTGATGCCCTACCTTCTTGTACCATTTTCCAGCTTGTTTTCAGAATGGCTGCCCACCTGTAGGTGCCAACAGCAACAAAACCCCATTCAGACATTAGCACAACACAGTGCATGTTTCAACAGTAGCTGCTAACCATATAAACAACACAAGAGGTTTCTCCACCAAAAAATTCACTGGCATTCAGTGGACAGGACCAAGTATTAGCTGCTTGTGTTTATTACATTTACTTCACTTGATACATCTCACTGTGACCAAGTCACTTCTATGTGGCAGGAGTGATGCATCCTTCCTCTATCATCATATTTGTTACAGGTTACACAATGGTCCGTGTGTTTAAAAATTGCAGGCATACCATGGTCCCTCAAACATCAGAATATAAGATGTAATTTGAGTCACTTGTGATCTTGCAAATCTATCTGTAGTGGTAGCAATTTCGGGGGTTTTGGGGCTCAGGCCTGTAATGAAGCTTTGTAGAGCCTGGCTGGAAGACCAAGGAGCTATCAACAAACTTCAAATTTATTTCTCCAAAGGAAACAGTGAGGGAGAAAAGGGATGGCAATTGAAGGACATAAGAGCAGGGGGTGTTGACATTTTGGTTTCTTTAATTTCACTATAAAAAACATCCTGCAGGATGAGAAAAAAAAAAATGCATCCTACATAGACTAACCTTGCCAACAGTTGGCCTTTTACACTGTACATGTATCATGTCTTTGATCCTAACCAGCTATAAAAGTGTGTGCTGCTTAAACAGACAGAAAAAAACCTAGCAAAAAAAGGCAAATTTTATCTTTATGAGTACTCTTGATCTCCATCTGCTGCTCAGCTAAACATTTCAAAGAGAAAGAATTCCAAGAGAGATTAGTAGAAACCAGTTTCATCATAAGTTTAATCATTTATGAAACTTAATTTACCTAATTATTTTGTGAACTGTTTAGAAAAGCAGTAAGCACTGTCATTTGATAGGTTATGCTGCTTATTCAGTTATCACTCACAGACACCTCTATACTTGGGAATGAATAGTATTAAAATGTGTAACAAGAAATACCCCAAACCTGGTAAAGCCTCAAAGGCCAAATAAAAAACCCAAACACCTCTATCTACTTCTTTGCAGTCTTTGCTACCTGTACTAATTCCACACAAAAACAACTTCATGCAGAGATTCATTTATCACAAGTTGCTGGAAACATTTCAAACAAAACAAGAAAAAAAAAACCCACCCACCCACCCCCAACATATTTGACTGATTTTCAGTGATGTTCCTGTTTTAAAATTCTATGATAAGACTTCTGTTAAAACATTAAAGCAACATTTTAGTTTCTACCTTCCGTACAATATTTGTATTAAGATGCATTCCTAAGGCCTGATAAAATCTGTGCTTAAAATGCTAAATCATGATTGAAAACAGTAGTTTAAGGTGATGTTTTCAGCTGTTTCCAAAAGTTACCTGCTTCCGTTGCACTAAAAGGTTATATACGTTTAGATGTACACAGTTTCTTTCACTAATTCTGATAACCAAAAATTCAAGTTAAAATTGACACATTGCAGCTAGAGAGCATTTTTGCTCTGTATATATTAAGATGCAGAACATGTAAATTTACAAGTAAACTGTTGTTAGACATTCAAATGTTCCAGTATGGAAGTTCTTGGTAGAGAAATTTGTTCAGAAACTGTTGATGGGCAACTGGTTTTCAGCTAGCAACTACATACTACAGATAGCAAGGAAACAGCATACTTAAAGTGTTGTTACTTGCTGAACGATTTCAGAAGTATTTCATGTCCAGTTGTCAACACACACAGAGTAGCCTCCACTTCAGATGTGCATTCAGTTCATGTACTAGGTGATTTTATAAATTAATTACTATACTGAAGGCTAATTCCCTAAGGAGATTTACATGGTCAGTTACTAGAAAACAACTCTGAGAATAACTTAAGCTGTTCAACCTCACTGCCACAGTTTGGGAGAATCTGTTTTTGCACATCACAGTGCTAGCTGATGCTATGAAATTGTTAAATTGCAAAATACTTCAACTGGCTGCACCACATCTCCTGTAACTGCATGAAGGATGTCACATAAGAGACAGAAAGCCTGCTGAAAGCTCAGTCACAGGGCAGGTAGATCACACTATCCTGATTTCAGTTGGAATAAAGATATTTTTCTTCATAGTAGCTGGTACAGTGCTGTGTTTTGGACTTAGGGTGAGAGTAATGTTGATAACACACTGATGTTTTAGTTGTTGCTAAGCAGGGTTTATCCTAAGCCAAGGACTTTTCGGCTTCTCATACTGCCCTGCCAGCAGAGGCTGGGGGTGCATAGCTGGGACAGTTGACCCAAACAAGCCAAAGAGCTATTCCACACCATATGGTGTCATGCCCTGTATATGAACTGGGGGGAGCTGGCCAGGATTGTCTGGGCAGTGGGTAGTGAGCAACTGTGTTGTGCATCTCTTGTTTTGTATGTTCTACTATTATTAGTACGTTCTCTTCCTTTTCTGTCCTATTAAACTGTCTTTATCTCAACCCACAAGTTTCAATTTTTTTTTCTGATACAACCCCATCCCACTGAGGTGGGGGAGTGAGTGAGCAGCTGCATGGTGCTTAATTGCTAGCTGGGATCAAAGCACAACACACAAAATTGAGTTTTATTATTTTTCTTTTAATGAAGCAAGAAAACACTAGTTAGACATGCTTATGCCCAAATAGAGGAAAACAAGTTATTACCACTGTGACTACATTTCCAAACATTATGTTCTATTACTGATCTTTTCCTAGTCACACTGGAAAAAGTTTAGTCAGGGGAAAAAAAAAAATAAAAATCTGTCTGAAAGTCTTAGCCCAGATAACTTCCAAAAGCTGGGTATGAAGTTTTGCCTCCAGTGAATAAATGACAGAGTTCCCTTTGACTTGGAAGAGGAACCGAGTATCACCCTCAATAAATACTTATTTTTCAATCATTTAGCACAAATTAGTGCTAAGCTAGTGCTAAACTAGGGCAAATCTAGTCTTGTTGGAAGAGAGGAATAGGTCATGATTCCTAAAGAAATTTAATTTATTTAGAAGGGCTGATCTGACTATTTTAAAGCAGTTCAGGAGAAAATTATACTCATGAACAATATACATAAACATCCCTAAAGCAAACAACATAACTACATTTTACCTTAAATTTATTGAAGGGAAAAGACAAAGTGAAGCAACACCTGTAAGTATTCAAATTTGGGATTAGTACTCTAATCAGATTAATTCAGACCTAAGAGGCAGTCTTCTGCCTTTTTCATGTGACAAATCGAGAGCTCTGCTTTACCATACTGTTAATTCAAGCTGTAACCCAAGCTTTGGGTTTCATTCTCATTAGACTTTTTGCTTCAGTTCACCAATTCTTTAGAAAAAGCCACTAAAAATACTAGTTAAAACTCAAACATTACTGATGTTCAGAATAACAAGACAGTAGAGATACAGCATGGGCTAATCCAGCCACGTTGCAAAATTTTAGTTATTTCCCAAGATGATTACCTCAAGGTATACAAGTTAAATACATGAATTCAAAGTACCATAGAATACTGCAATCAAGACAACTTCGGGTTACTTTGTTTTTAGGAAAAGGCCTAAATTAGGCAGTCTTGAGCTAGCCATGTCTAAATGTGCCTTTTATGTAACAACTATCAAAAGGGTGAATTTAATTATTGGTAGACCCTTATGAGTTTTAGCCAAATCAACTCAAGCAATGGAAATTAAGATATTAATGGTTACAAACTCCAGAAGCAGCCCATAAAAATCCTCCTAACTACTTCAACCCACATCAACTCAATATTCAAGCTATAATGTAAACCATACTAAAATCATCCCTTTCTTCTGCTGAGAACTCTGGCAGATAACAATCAAGAGCATGCTGAATGGGGCCTGAAAACCCTAACTATCTTTCTCAAATAAGTTATTTTAGCTAGTTCCTGGTATTAAGAAGAATGTGTCACATATGTTTTTCATTTTGTGATGGAGCAGCTAGTCATGGAAACCATTTCCAGGAATATGAATACCAAGAAAATCACCACGGATTCACCAAGGGGAAGTCATGCTTGACCAACCTGATAAAACTCCTGCAGTGAAATGACTGGCCTGATCAACAAGGGGAAATTAACCTGGCCTTCAATAAGGCCTTTGACCCTGTCTCCTCTAAGAACCTCATAAATAAGCTGCCTAGGTGAGCAGGCTGTGAGGTGGACTGAAAATTGGCTGAGCAGCTGGGCCCAGAGGGTGATCAGTGGCACTGTCTAGTTGAAGGCCAGTAACTAGGGGTGTATTCCAGGGGTCAATACTGGGTCCAGTCTTGTTTAAACATCTTCATTAATGATCTGGATGATGGGCAGACTCAGTAAGTCTGCTGATGAAACAAAACTGCAAGGAGTGGCTGATACCCCAGAGGGACATGCTGCTATCCCAGGACCACCTCAAGAGGCTGGAGATGGGCTGAAAGGAACCTCATGAAGCTTAAGAGTAAGTGCAAAGTCCTGCACCACGGGAAAGAACAACCCCATACACAAATATATGTTGGGTTTATAGCAACCTGGAAGCAGAAAAGCAGCTGGAAAGCTTGGCAGAAAAGAAATACATGCTGAGGGTCCTGGTGGACAAGTTGAACATAAACCAGCAGTGTGCCCATGTGGCAAATAAGGCTAATGGTAGCCTGAGCTGCCTTAGACAAAGTGTTGCCAGAACTGGTGAGGCCACCCCTGGAGTGCTGTACTGGGAAGCCCAGAACTGAATACAAGAGAGACATGGACAAACTAGAGACAGTCCAGCAAATGGCCGTGAAGTTAATGAAGGGACTGGAGCATCTCCCTATGAGAAAAGACACGGAGCTGGGTCTGTTCAGCCTGGAGAAGACTCATAAACCAAGTTGTGGCAGATCTTATCCATGTATATAAATATCTGATAAGAGTGTGCAAAGATGACAGAAACAGGCTCTTTCCAGGGCTGCCCAGTGAAAGGACCAGAGGCAATGGGCACAAACTGAAACAAAGGATGTTCCCTCTGAACATCAGTAAACACTTTTTTTACCATGAGTGTGATCAAGCACTGGCACAAGTTGCCCAGAGAGGTTGTAGAGTCTCCATCCGTGAGATATTCAAAAGCCATTTGGACACAGTCCTGAGCAAGTGGTTCTGGTTCTGAATGGCCCCATTTGAGCAGGGGAGCATGGACAAGGTGACCTCCAGAAGTCCCTTCCAACCTCATCCATTCTGCAGCTCAGGTGAGAAGAAATGTATAGACACACAAAAAAAAGATAACTATCCTTTCTCTGCTGATATGACAAAATTACACCTAATACCTGCAAAATTAAATTCCAAAATATATCATGTTATGTTTAAAATAACAACATTCCAATCCTGGAAAGTTATTTTCTTCCAATAATCCAACTAAACCAGTAAGTTACCTTAAAATAGATGCATTATTTTCCAGTCCTCAAACAAAATATAAGCCCTAAAAAAAGAGTGATTTTTCTGAAATTGGATTTCACCTTGAGACAGTTGTACCATTAGCAGCAATTACCAACAAAAGTTATATTTACAAAAGCTCGATGAAAGCACCTAAACATAAACCAAGTTGTGGCAAATCTTACTAAAAAAGCTCTTCTAACAAGTCTTTTAATTTTATTCTCAGAAGCTGTAATACCTTTAAAACAAAATTCAGGGTAGCTGACACTGGTTTCATGACATGAAAGGAAAAAGTGACAAGAAAAAAACAATAAAATAACATGAGTATTGTGATTGTCCTCTAGTGTCTTTCAGACTTATTTGAATTTTTTCTTACACAAGACTGATATTAGGTAAGGTCAGAAACTGAAGAAATCCTATACAGCATATATAAATTGCTATTATTCATTTCCATTCTCCAACATCTCTAAAATCTTCAGTAACATAATTATTTGATGTGCAAAACCCAAAAGTACCTCTTATGAAGAAAATAATACTACTTCAAATGCTGAGAGCAGACTCCTCAGCTCACTTCAGGAATTCCAAGAGGAGTATTCACAGAACCTAGACTTGCAGGAACGTGACTTGCCCTGCTTAGGAGTCAGCAGAGAGAACAGGAGAGAAGAGCTCTTCTAGATGGCAAGTCACACTAAAAACTAACTACAGATGCTACAGACTGTCTCCCACAGAAGTGTCTTTCACTTCCTTGATGTGGGAAGCAGACTAGCTTCACTAGGCTAAAGTTAGCCTTTGAATAGCTTTGCAATACCTCTTCCCTTAGGAAAAGGAGGCAATATTTCTTCCTCCCTGCAACTCTTGCAAAGCCTACATAATTGCACCTATTCTCAGACTGTTTGCAAATGGAAAAGACAGAAAAAGTCAATATAGCTTTGTTCTAAAGCTCTACAGTTTTCAGAAAACAAGGCTGTTTAAGGTGTGCTCTATGGCAGTAGCACACAGACATTAAACACAAGACTGGCAGAGGCAGCAGCAACTCTGTCCTAGGCCCCCTTCACATGTAAAAATCTCTTAAGGAACTACCTACAAAAAGGCTGAATTCTTGTATTCCTTCTTCATCAACTTATAGGTACCTTCTGGAAGCCTCTACTGCAATAATTCATAAGAATAAACAGCTCCACTCTGGACTTAGGTTACTTTCATTACAGAAAATAAGTCATAACTTTCTCTGCAGGGAAAACTTGCTTGTTACAAACTTCTCTAAAAACAGCCTAAAGCCTATGCAACTTCTCATGAAAAGAAAACCCCTAAGGATGCTGCAAAATGCTATTTTAGAAGCCAAAACAGACCACAAACTAAATCAGTAAATGCAAATATATTCCAAGTATCCAGAATCAAAGCTTCCAAGTGAAAAAGCTATTTTCCCAGAATTTCCCCCACCAAACTGATGATTCCTCATATTGCTCATAAAAAACCCCACCAAAACCCACAAACCCACACCACGCACCCACGCATAAGCCTGGCAAGAAGATTTAGAATGAAACAGAATCAACACTTTTGCAAGGTGTACGGTCCAATAATCAAGTATCAGCCACTGAATATAAAGTTATCTGTCAAAACCTGTCCTTCCCCAATAAAGGATCTGAAAAAACCCAAACCATAATAGGCCTTTTTATTTTCTCACATTTCTGAAAAGAAAATACATTCATTTTACTGCCTCATTCAATCGCTTTGGTTACTTCACGTCTAATTAGGGTATCTCTCAGATCTTCGATCAGCTTCTGCCTTGGCCTGAGGGAATCTCATTCAATATGGAAGGCGGCGAAGGCTTTAATTGTGCTTTATATGAAGTTCATTAATCCATAGGCTTGGAAATGTTGATTTCTTCAGTATTTTAATGGAAGAGTACTAACAAGTTACCTCTAACAAGAAACTTCAAGTCCTAGAAAATGTGAATTTCTGGTACTGAAATAAGCACATAGCTATCAAATAAAGTGTTTAAAACTAATTATCCTTCATATCAGTAGTATCAAATAAAGTTTCCCTTTGAGTACCTAAGGAATGAGCCAAAGACCACCAGGAGAACCAAAAAAATCTGTTTTACTGAGATGAAGAAGCAAGAAGGATTCAGAGAAGCTTAGAAAGATACAGGGTAAGATATAATTAGGCATAAATATGTGAGCTTGTAAAGTACAATAAGTTCATAAACTACCGACATTATTTTCTTCCATTAAGGACAGGAGTCAGGTCAACTCCCTTCTACCACAAGACTAGTGAAGACAGCAGAACCACCTTTTCACCTCACTAAAACTCTTCACCCTGTCCCATGTGACATTCTTACTAGCAAACTAAAGGAACACAGTCTAGATAAAGTTGCCCTGATATAAAGAGATTTAACTTCTTGTGGAAATTCAAAGTATACACTATTTGCTGTTCAAATCTGGGCATGTTTCAAGTGCTGCCAAGGGCCCATTTCTATACAGCTTTAAAAGATGAAGTGTGGATAAAGTCCATTTATACATCAATTAGATTATGGCATGAAAAATTATTTGAAAGGCAGGAAAATAATTTACATTTGAATAAACTAACTCAATTTCACTGATGAACTTCAATGACTTGCTCTAGTTAAAAGAGTAATCCATTACTCTGAATCCTCCTCCCCCATTCCTGCATACCTGGCTGGCTCCTATTCAGTTCTTGAAAAGAAACTACAGCTCATCTGGCCTTTCACTGTCAAACTGATTTAATCATCAAATCTGGAGGGGAAAAAAAAACCAACAACCAAAGACAACAAAAAAGTTTTCCAAGGGGCAGGAAGGAGTGTGGAAAGACGTCAGAGTTCAGGTCTCCTTACACATCTCTGAACTGCTTTCTTCTCATCTGAGTCAGCTCAGCAAGGGTTCTAACAAATGCAAAAGTCAAAGCTGGGGAAGCAGTGGGACCAAGGCAGAGGGTGAGAAATGGTCTCTGCTCACTGTATGATTGGGTCAGCTGCATCATCTCATTAAGTTCACTGTCTTAACAGACATGATCTGAAAAACAACAGGATGATATCTACAAAATTGCAGAGTGGAAAGTACTCATGAAGACCAGGCTCTGATGGGTGAGGAATGCAAAGACAGATCAGCTAATTACAACATGTCATCAACCAAATGTCATAACACCAATAAAAACATGGTAACATGTAAACTACCAGAGATGTGTATTCTAGTCCGTACTGCAACTCTTGTGATCTTAGTTGAAGCCCTACCTATCAAGCTTTATAGAAGATCTACATCTCAAACTAGAGAAGGAGCAGAAAAGAAACAATAGGTGGTTTCAAACAACATAGCCTATAAAAGTGGTGGGTTTTTTTAACAAGAGAGCTCATTTCGGACAGGGAGGTGGAAAAAAACAAACCAAAAGCACAAAAAGCAAAAAACCACAAATACTGCCATTCCAGTAAATAAAAAGTCAGTAAATAAACTTTTTTTCCCCCATGTCTCTTTAGGATTAAGAGAGGAATAAACAAGATCAATTTTCAGGGAAAAAAAAGTTATTGGTGTTGAGAGCTGGAAGGGAATTAATTATGAAAGAAAAGCAATAGATTGTCCAAAGAGATGGTATAAACCATTTTTGCCAAACTTGAAGAACAGAACAGAAGTGAGCCTTTGCAGCAGAGGAAGCCAAGAGCATCCAGGGGTGCATTAAGTAGAGAGTTGCCAGTGGGTCAAGGGAGGTGATCCTTCCTTTCCAGTCAGCACCGGTGATACATCTGAAGTGCTGGGTCCAGTTCTGGACTTCTCAGTACAAGACAAGCATGAACATACTGGACAGAGTCAAACAAAGGGCCACAAAGATTCATCCCTTGGAACATGTGTCATACAGAGACACAGCTACAACTGTTCAGTCTGGAGAGGAGAATGCTCAGAGTGGATCTTATGAATGTGTATAAATATCTGATGGGAGGATAAAAAGAAGACTGAGACAGACTTGCCTTAGTGATATACAGCGAGAGCAAAAGGTAATAGATACAAATTGAAATACAGGAAATAATCCTTCACTGTAAGGGTGATGGAGCACAGGTTGCCCAAAGGGGTTGTGGAGTCTCCATCCTTGGAGGCATTCAAAACCTGGCCAGATATGGTCCTGAGAAACTAGGATGGACTAGACCGTCTCCATCCTTTCTACAATTCTGTGATTTTTTGAACAGTTGTAAATTCATCTATGATGTACCAAAAGCTATGATATTATAGTATCACCCAAAACCAGGCAGTTCTACAGACACAGCAGAAAAAATTCCCATGTGCTTCATTAGTTAACATTACAGTATTCTGATCATTTAAAGATACTGAAGAAACACAAAGAAGGTTTGACATGATCCTGGTGTATATATATAGAGTGATTTAATAAGACATTATAGAAAAAAGTTACTGTTGTATGTTAAGAACACCTATGAAAACATATCACAAGATGTCCATGGCTCAGTTGTGCAGTCTCGAATGCCTCAGAAGACACCATTCTGCAATCTAGTATGGCTCACAAATTAGGGAAGGTCATGCTGTTCAACGGCAGATTAGAAGAAACCCATATGTTTGCAAAAAGTCCATAGCATTGGAAGTACACTGGGCCCCATGCTTTGTCAAGCTGACCTGAATCTATGTCCCAGCATGACACCAGTGATTAGTCTGTTGCTGAACATGGAGCTCTTAAATGACTCACAGGTGACCAAACCTTGGAAACCTGTCATCATAAGGCAGTACACTGGCAGTTCAACAGGGGACATATTAAGCTTTTCTCCCCAGTTTATTAACTAGCATTATTTGCGCATCATACAGAACTAATTGTCACACAATTCCCATTGGACATGCTTTTCTTTACTTTTCAGCCTGAACTGCAGTGAACCTACAACACCTGCAGAGAGTTTTCTATGCAGGAGAGGTGCAGTAGGATAATAAGACACAGAAGGTCTATAACATGCTAATTAATTATTTTCCCTAAAGATCTACCATTGTACTTTGATGGGCCTGGAGAGCAGTATAAAGAACCTGGATACTTAATTTTCCTTTTTGGATATTCATACCACTAATCTATCACCAGAAATGTACAAAGCTCATTTAAATATTATTATGAGGCTGCAGAGGGTGCTCCAACACTTCTTATAGACAGCTTCTATTAGATCCCCACATTCCACAGCAAATCACCCATTGGTTTTTCAGAAGTTATCAGAATTTGGAAAATAATTTAAGGCAGGTTAAGTTGACATTTCCCCTAACATCTCGTTTTATCCAGAGAGAAAGTGATACGAATCCAATTCTTCTCTACTCACCAACAGAAGGTGTTCTGAGTGGGAATAACACCTAGGAAGGCAGCAGTTCTCCCTAACATTGCCTTTTTCCTGCACCTAAGATAAGAAATGCTTAATTGCTCCACATAGATCAAATGGACTGTGGAGCAGGGAAAGCAGGCACATAGACATGGAAACACATACTGTAATACCATCAGCCATATTGCTCTCAAGTTGCTTAAGCAAATAACCTCCCCTAGAAGAAAATTCTGTTGCTTTAAGAGTAACTCCTCAAAAAACACAAAGCTTTTAATTCTTTTTGTGATGAGTCAACACCACTATAAAGCGCTCTCAGCACAGAATGCAGTGGCTTGTGCAGACAGTGCTCTCTACTCTTGGGGGAAGGAATTCACAAAATAAAGAGTATCTCTACTTGTGTATCCCAGATCTTTTGTATTTAACACTGCAGAAGTTTTATTTTCTAGCTTTCAAGGAAGCAAAGTTCAGACAAAAACCAACACCTCCTTTTGGCTAAAATTAAATTTAACAAGAATTTTTCTTCTCCCCTTTCTTAGAGGGTTTTTTTTTTCCCAATCTCATTCCAGTAAGCACATGGTGAAAAATGTTACATTGTCTGACAATATTGCCATTTAAATATATTAATTCTGAGCCAGCTGATGAAAATTTAATAGAGGAAAAGCTTTTAAAGACCTTGAAATTAATTTTTTTTAAATGTTGAAATAGCATAATTAGCTGATCCTTCACTTTACTGGCTTCAAGCCCCAAATTAGCAAATTCTAAGTTTGACAATTCATGTATTGAACTTGAAACAGAACAGATATGCCAAACACACAATGAAGCGTTAACCAAATGCGGTAGTACCTTCACAATCCTTTTTGGAAAGGACAGCTGGTTCAAAGCATCAAGTAGTTCAAGAACGTGAAAACCCTGCCCTTTCATAGCTCACTGCCTTGCCTCACTATTTCTACAGAGTTTCACTTCCAGCCAATGATATCTGTGCCTTTGTCACTGCAAGACTACTTGCATTAACATTTTATATAAAAAGTCTGCAGCTTAATGTCACCTAAAAAGAACTTCGGGTCAACCTGTTTTACGGTAAAGAACTGAATTAGAAGTCCAACTCTTCACCCCACTTGACTTCACCTGGGTTTCAGACTGGTCTCTGCATTACAGGGCATAATAGAATATGTGCAATTTGAATTAGAGTTTCATTTATATTATGAATGCAACATAAGACACCAGCACTTAAGATACAACTCCATAGTCGGTAAAAGGTACCATGCTGCCACCAAAAGAGGAGTTAGTGCTGCCCCTCTCCACAATTAAGATGATAACTAACTGCAAAATTATATAAACAAAGCAAGTAAGTTTGTATTAAAAATCTGATCCAATGCAAAACACAGCCACATACCTTCCAATACTAACAGCAGGGAGTTAAGACAGGAGCACATGGCTGTAAGTTGAAGCACCAGCAGCATTTCTGCACTGTCTTGGTTGTCTTAAAATTCGCAAGCAGAACACACAAAGCTTCTTGATAGGAGTCATATATTGTGAACACTGGAGAAATGGAAATACATTCTGAAGTTCTGAAGGAGTACTAATACACTTTACCACATCTTATAATATTTTACAGAAGATTTAGGTCACCATGGTAGAAAAGTCACCTAATAAGCACTAAAAGGGAGTCATAAACAGTATATAGTAACAGAGTTAAGTAACCAGAGTTGTGATATGGAGTAACTATAAAAGACTCATATTCTACCAGACAAGTTTGCAGCAAACAGATTCAAAGGTTAAGTTTAGTAATTACTGATAAAACTTTTATCCAACACTCTAAAACCTAGATACATCACAGATGCCATCGTTAAAGAGAGACTTCTAATCCCTATTTGATTATGCAGCATTTAGCATATCAACTTTATTTCACCCAAACCAAACAAAACATAAGATCCTGTAAGCAAAATACCCCACCTCAATGAAATGGATTTTCTGCACTTTGCACTTAGGACTCATGGACAGTTATCTACTTGGAAGACATGCCCCACCCACCAAATTACAGAAGTATTTCAGTAGAAAGAAACCTCCCCCTCCGTGCAGAAGCTGTGCATGTCAACATACAACAGTGATTTTACCACAAGGGGGAGATGAGAAAGACAGAACTGACTGGAGGCATAGTGAGGCGCTGGTTTAAACATGACTAATTAACAGCTGAAAATCACCATTACCTATCTCCCATATGCTGTCATTTGTAAGCAAGAGTTGGACAGTGAATCTTAACATATGGCAACAGTAAGTTGTGCTCCAATCTTTGAATAGCAAAGTACATACAATCTGGTCCACTGCTTCAGCTGTAAAATGTTATTGCAGGGTAACTTAAAAGGAAAAATAATCTCTATATAAAAGTAGTGGACAGGAAGAAGGGGCAAATGAGAAATAAAACGGTTAGGACACCCCCAAATTAAACTTTTCTTGGCTACTGGCTTACATTTAAGGGCACTGAATAACCTTATCTCACCTTCATGCCTCAGTCCGCCATTTGAAAGTTAGGAAGAATGACTATTTGTATTTGAAAGATGCACAGATGATATACAAGTTCTGGGCCACACACAACATGCAGGCACACTCAGAGTTATATATAGACAGAGAAATAACTATAAAAAGAGCTGGAACCAGCCTCATAACATTTTATTGCTTGACCTGACTGATAATAAATGACTCGGGACTTAAGCAAAAATTGTGCTTAGCTGTCTTAGATTAAAACTAATGTTTCCAGGAGAAAGGGTGTCACTGATTCACTCTTCAGGAGCACTCATGAAGTATTATTTATGACAGTCTTACACAGTTCATCTTTCTTCAAAAACTGTGAATATCTATCAGACTTTTTTTTTCTAATTTAATCGAAAAACTTATTAAGCACTGACCAAGTCAACTGAATTTAAATAATGGACTACCTCTCTATTTTGGGTAGGAAATAAAAGCAACTAGGCACCTTCAATTCACCTACATTTATTTGTTAACATCAGAGCAGTAGATTATGTATATGTGTGTAAATTTATGTGTACATATATATTGATATACACATATTACCTCAATAAATTAACAGAACGTTTCTGATTTAGAGCAAAAATTTCTTTTATTCTTTTTATGCCACAAAACCATGTCATGACTTTTTAAATGTGCATTCTTTAAAAAGTTGCATCCCAGTTCCATATCTAAAAATTCAGAGTTATGAGTTATTTTAACATTTACTAGTTTCATGTTATGAACTATACAGATCACTGTCTACTAGGAAAGCACCAAATAGTAACTCTCAAAGTTCAACAGGAAAAGAAGAAATCAACTGAAAAAATAGATAAAGGCTAAGGCTTTCTTAAAGAAACTGTCTAAGGAAATACTGTGGCAAATTAACTGAGAAAATACACCTTTTAAAGTAACTGGACAAAAAAATTAAAGCATCAGTGGAATATGTGCTCTGAAATAAAGCTAAATGCCCAATAACAAGCCTTGCTTCCTTGCCTCTTTCAGTGATAGAAGTGGTGAAAAAAGCCTACTGCCTTTCTACTTCAGTACCTGTCTTCTTACTGTCACCACTCCTATCAGGTACAATGTGTGTCAAGTATCCTGACCGAAGAGGGAAAAAATTTGTAGCAAGTCCAGAACTATGTACAAAACAAAAAAATTCTAGGGGGGAAAAATTCTAGGGGTCTTTGTTAGGGAAAGAGAAGCTATCACAAACAGTATACAAAACTTTTGGATACAGAGTGGTATGATACACCCTAAGCAAAAAAAAATAACTAAAAGCACCCAACTACAACAAAAAACTCCATATAAAAAAAACCCCACAAAAATAAAAAGAAGTTTTACTGAAACTGAGGACATTTCCTCTGGATATAATTTTGCATCCTTAAATATACTCAGTCAACTGCTTAGACAAAACAACTAGCAAAAAAACCTATCAAAATACAGTAAAACTACAAAAAATGCCCTTCCATAAAATACCTCCTAAACACCCCATGATATCTGAAACCAGATTCTCCAACAGCAACACATCCATTCTGAAGAAAATGCTTAATCATCACTGCAATATAAAGAAAATTTTAGCCAAATTAACAATTACACCAGTGAACACCTGTCAGTAAACAATGAGCACTTTTAAATGTAAGGCACATCAAATAATCTGCTCTGTTCCAATAATTGACTTCTGATCATGACATTACATTCCTATGCTCAATTTTACACAACAATTATAAGATAGCTATGAGGTGCACAGGAAAATCATTCCTTGAAAGAATCCACTGCTACCTACAGTCTTCAAAACACATCTCCAGATCTGGCCAAACTTTCCACCAGAAGCATACGTATCAAAAACAATCAATGCAAAACCTTCTAATACCTCTTTACAAGCACCCAACAGAGCCTATGAGTATACTTGCAAGAACGCAATACGTTTCACCCATGGTATCACACGTCCTTACAGGATCTACACTCATGTAACCACACAAACACCATGTTCAAAGATGAACCAGCCATTACCAAGGGACATAGAAAGACCTAGTTACCATTCTCACTTCATCTCTTACACCTCAGCGAGGACCTGCAAGATTCCTTAAAGTACAATGCAAAATAAATCATGGGTTCGAGATTACATTTGACAGCCTTTTACATTTTTTCCTACTCAATAATATTAGAATAATATTATTCTTCCTTATTCCAAAAGGGCTTCCATCCATCTCATGCCAAAAAAATGACATGATTTCAATTGCATCAAGATACTTTTGCAAGACTGTCAACTGGTTCAGGTATACTGGTCCAGCTATAGAAAAAAACATTAAATAAAATGCTCAACAGTGAAGGCACTCACATGAATGAATCTGGAAAATAAAGTGAAAGCAGACAGTGCTTTGAGAGGATTTGGAAGGTTGTATAGGAAGCATGCCAATATGTTCTCATTTGTATGGTAAGAGCACACAAACTCCAGCAACTGGACTAAAAGAGCAAAGTGAAATTTCTGCCAGGAGTTTGGTGCTTACAGAAGGAGAATTAGAGAAAGAGGTACTGATGTAAGAGCCCATACCATTCCTATAAGAAATTCCTAGATGACAAACATCCAAAAGCCACTTGTAGACAAGCATGTAATACCCCTTTCATGCTTAGCTCCTTCATGGCCAGAAACAATATCCTGAATAAACTGGGTTTTTGAACATCTGATGAACTTCGGAAAGTCAGGAAACATTTCCTACATTAAAAGGAAGGTGAGAATTAGAAGAATGCAAAGCAGAAATGCAGAACACCCTGAGCATCCGGTTGGTTTAGCTTCAACCACCTATAATTGTCAGAGATCAAAGTGCCAGTCGATGGCAGGAATTAACACATTCCAGCATAAACATCACCAATTTTAATTAATCTGTGTCCCATTTGAAAATAAAGAGCAGGCATTCTGAAAGGAGAGAAACCCTCTTTTTCCTCCCTCAAACTATTTTTCTTACATTTTTATGCCAAGCATTTTCATCCACCCTATCTCCTTCACCTGTCCTTTTCCCCATTTGCCTTCCTTTCATTCATCCACCCAGCATGGTGTGCATGGAACTGGCATGATGCTCACTCTTACATTATTCATTCTGAATGACTATCAAGTATGAACAAAGGCCCTGCAAGAAAAAAGAAAAAATGCGCTCATGGCTTCCAAAGACAAAGCAAAGTTAGAGGCAGTCCCTACATGACACTCCCAGAGGTCAACTACCCTTGCTGTAGATTGTTAGGCACTTCCATAGCCTCACAGCAGAATCCTATTTCAGAACTCAGTTTCTGACAATCAGCTTTTCAGGGCATCTTATTCCTAACAGGATCAAAAGCAGTAATACTACAGGGAGGAAAGGGTGGTCAATGTAGAGCAGAGTGAGAACCACCATCGATGGGATCAGAAAGATCAAGAAGAATTGCCAGGCTAGGGGCCTGAGGAAGCAATGCAAAAAAAGTCACTGACTACTGGGGAGACAAGAAGGAAAACCCTACAGCCTGCAGGGTAGAACAGAAATACAAAGACAGGATGTAGTAAGTCTGACCCACATCATCAAAATAAATAAATGAGAGCAAGACCTTCCAGTTATAGCAGCAAGGTATACCAATATCTTTAAGTGGTCCAAACATTCTGTCTTCCCCCAAAATTAACTCTTCCCTATATCCTAAATCTAGACCTCTGTACACTGCATTACAACTTTTGCCACTCACTTGTTTTCAAACAGCAGGCAGCTGACATTGCCTCAAAGGAAAACCGTATTCTATTACACTGAGCTATCCATCAGACATAAGCGCTCTGCTTTAGCTGAGTTAGGTTGAGTTTGTAGGATTCAACAGCTTCAACTAGCAGGGAATGCAGCAGTTCACTCCCTGAATTGCAAGCAGGGTGCATATGGCCATTATACTAACAATGCCCTGCTTGTGGTTTTAGATACAATAAAGAGTTGGAATAGTTTGTACTTTCAAGATGAAAACAAAGACTCATCTGAGAACAGGTAAAACAGACTCCAATTTAGCAGCATCCTCCAATAAAACAACCAAGCTGAACAAACCTGCTCTTTCACGTGCAGTAAGGTTGGTCAGTCTTCAAACATGAGCCAAACTAACATATCCAGCCTTTAATTAATTAATTTTTAACATCATTATTTAAAAATAGTTTTAGTGAATTCATTTAAATGAATGTTGCTAGCACAACTGTCAGGAAAGTAGATCATTGTAACTATTAAAGCAATGAAATGAAGCATGTCAAAAGTACTTGCACTGTTTATTTTTCAGTTTAGAAAAAATATTTTTCTGTGGTCCAATGCAAAGGGAACTTTTGCTGGGTGTTTTTTTGTTTTGTCATTCTTTTAAAGTAACCTAGGAAGGATGCATTGTGATGTTTAAAAACTGTTTTTCTCTAAATTCTTTTAAGTAGCAGCACATGGGAAGAGGAGAGGGACAGAATCTAAACATCCAAATCAAGTTTCCAAGAGAAAGAACAGAAGATAGTCTACAGGACAAGGGACACATTAGGTCACACCAGTAGCTGACTTGGAAAAGCTTATAAAGAAAATGCTTATCTCACACTAGAATGAAACTCACCTCTAAGCACTGAGAAGACAGTAGTCATTACGGAGACAAGAAGTATAAACTAATTGAAAAATTATTAGACATTTTAAGGAAAAATGTTTGCAAGCTATCGAACGATAAGGGTACAATCTGCAGCTCAGCAAACTCCTATGCTGCAGACTACCATAAGTTTAAAAAAAGGCCCAAGGGAAATATCAGTTTCTATTCATCTCATCTTTTTTCCCCCTAGGCAGCTGTTACAGGACACAGAGAAAGAGATAACCACCAGACATCACACCAGGCTAGATGGACCTTTGATCTGATATACTATGACTTTGCTCAGAGTAATCCACATCAAAAATAATTTTGCAAGGTGTATGTACTTCTCTCACACCAGAGTAATTAAGAACAGCTAAGTAATTATCTTAACAGACAACTGCAATAGTTACCTACCTCCCTTTTTCAGACACAGGTAAAAATCAAGGCTCAAAACCAATATGACTGCAAGTAATTATCTTCAGTCAGCTGCAAAGCTAGAATAAAACAGTGACGTTTCCACACTTGTGTTCAAACCACTAGATGGTGCTTCTAAAATGAAGCAATTCAGCATGCAAAACACTAAAACTGAATAATGTATGATGATTTATAAGTTGCCTTCCTCAGGATTGTTATCAATAACACTGATTAATGTGGTTCAAGAGCTGCAGCCTCTGATCAGACAGTAGCAACAAGAATAATTAGGCAGATAACTGAGATCAAAAAGCTGATCATGAAAACAGTGAAGACTTCCAAAAATCTAGTAACTGCTGTTTCCCCAAATAAGAAAAACTCCTCATTCTTCTGTCTCTGAAAGTCATTAGATGTTATTTTATGCCATACTTGTATTAACAAGTTTTGTTCACAAACTGCTATTCCCAAAGGCTTTGATTACTGTATGGCACCAGTAAAAAGAAGCTTTATGCTACAAATAGGGTTTACCTTTTCTTTCATTCTTCATTTAAGTAGTTTTCTCTAAGACATTTTTCCCAAGACTGAACTCTCTCTAGTTCTCTTCTGTGAAAAGCAAACGTTTCACTTTTACGATATGGAAATCACAGCAAAAATAAGATGCTAACTGCTTCCTACCTATGATTCTGTAACATCACTCTTCCTTTTTCATTCTCTCCTCCAAAACTAGTCTCAATAGTTGCTTAGCTACCCCAGTAGCTTCGTCCCTTTTCATTTCTGGCCATTTCTATCCATGAAAACACCACTTAAAATAATTCTCCCTTTTCCTGCATCTCATTCTGCTGACCCAACTTTAAAAACAATCATTGCAGTATGCTAAAACACGTAGTTGACTGCGTGTTTTTTTACTATCTTCTATCCTTCTAAAGTTCAAGCTTCTACGAATCTTTTAAGATCCCTTCCTCTTTTTCTACTTACAATCAATTTTTTTTCCTACTAAATTTGTAAAAACATGTTTCTTCTCTTACTTAAAAAAAAAAATCACCTTTGACTATTTCTTATTGTCTTTCCCATCTTTTACTTGAGTTGGCGCTGCCACTAAATAACCCTGACAATACTGCTGAGAAAGATTAACATATGCACAGCTTTTCATGTTCCAACACTCACCTAGGACTTTCTTTAAACACTTCTTGTTGTGCAAAGCAATGCAGAAGCTCCTAGAGGTCATTCAATTAATTTTTTTTGTCATTGGCTCTCACTTTTCTACTTTAGGGGATTGCTTTGGATCCCCTAGAAATGCTCTCTTCCTCTTACTTGCATGAGTTCTTCCAAGATATCTATTTACTATCTCTTATTTTAAGCTTTTTTTTTAAATTAGCATACTTATCTTTTGTTCAAAGTCCTTTAACAATTATTATTATTATCAACTGCTACTAGCTGTGGCTTACTTTCGTAAAGTGCAGCTTAGTAAAATGACCTTAAGAAAGTTAAAGGCTCTATGGACAAGGCTTGTTTCTGGGTTTGTGCAAGTACATGCCATTCCACGTATCCCTAAATGTTACTTCTCATTAGACAGCACCATTGCAGAAACATGCTAACAGGCAGCAAGAACGTCTTGTCTTGAAGGTGTATCTGCTAACCCAGCTACAGAAAGTAATTATCAGCTTTTTAAAAGAAACCAATGAAAAGTATTTCAAAACAAATACCCAGGAAGATAGCAACCACAATTCTCAGCATCTCCAAGCACTCCAGTGGGAGAAGATGCATAGCCTCTGAAGCATGTGAAAGAGGTCTGCTGAGTACCTACTTGTCAGTAAGTGTTCACTCCTAGCTACAAATTGGGGCCATTTCCATAAACCTATCTTCACATCTCCATGGGAGTTACGCAGTCTTTTATTTAAAACAGACAATAATGTCACAGCTGTACCTTGGTCAATCTTAGAGGAGTGCTAAAAAAATACCACACACAAAACCTCCAGGCTTATGCAAGTCTTGTGAGCATTATTTAAATGGCACAAAGTTTTCACAAAGCAGTATCTTTACTACCAGTGGCTATGAATTTTGTGTGAATTATAGGAACACCACAAAGGTAAGGTCTAATGAAAGGACATATTCCTGGCTTTTGTTCCCCAGGTAAAAACGTGTTCTGAGTCACAAGCGTAAACAAAATGAGCAATATTTTTTAAAAAATAACATGAAAAATAAACATGCACTGAAGACGTCTCAGTCTGTTATGCTAAACAGATCAAAAACATCTTGAAGTTGTTGTTAGAGACAGAATTCTTTTTCCCCGTCAAACACTCAAGAGTTCTTTCAAAATATCAATAAACTTGAGCTCAATTCAAAAGAGCTACCTGGTGAGCTAGTTACCCATGCTTTTTTTCAAGCTAGTCTCTAGATTTAAGCAGCAACATTCACAGAAATTACTCTGAATACTTTAGATACCAAAAGCATTTCAAAACTCTGCAAAACCAGTCCAGTTCCGTATTTTTGCTGGATGCTCAGATCTGCCTGGGAGCAGGTTCTGACCTGACACCTGTGGAATGCTCCAGCAGCAGAAAGTACAAGATAAGAAATTCCCTGAAGTGACGGGAAATATTTATATTATATCTGTGCATATAGACAAATATTTTGATTTAGAAGGAATCACCCTTTGTCTCAGAAAGGTGGCAGTGCCTGGGAAGACTGCAGTGTCCCGAAGAGGTCAAACAGAGGTAACTATTGTTCCACCAGTGTGCTGCAATTCAAGAACACTATTGCTTCAAATCACTCCTCTGCATTTCCTCCTGGTTCAAAAGCAAACACCAGCCTTCCCTCCAAAACCCTAATGCATTGAGTCTGCAGTCCCCAAAAGGAAAACACATCTTACAGACCACATTTGAAAAATTAAATAACAATCGATGTGGCACAGGAGGTTGGAAACAAAATCTCATCTCTGCTCTGTCTCGAATACATCAGCTAGAAGTCTGCCTCCTACCAGCTATCCAGATCATGTCACTGCTATTTATTTCATTCTCTGGTTACCTCGGCCATCGGCATTTGATCTGGGTTATTAAAATCTGGTATATCAGCATACCTGAAGAATAGGGCTGGACAGGAAGAGCACTGACTGAACAAGAATCCAGGAAAATCATGCTGTTCTCATGACATGCTCACAACATTAGTCAAGACCTTCCACTTCCTACACCCACATTTTCTCTCCCATCCTTGGTATGTTCAGAGATGCAGCAGTTACCAAGTAAATAGCTCTGCCTAGATGCAGGTCCCTGCATCTTACAGTAACTTGATGATTATCCTGATAGTTTCGTAATTCCATCCTGTTAAGCAATATCTGTTCTATTCCATTTCCTCGTTGCCCCCATTTACAAAGATTAAGCTGAATTAATTTACATATTTGGGGGTTGGGTTTTTTTAGTAAGAATTATGAAATAGTTCCCTTGGGATTAAGCTAAACCATGTATTCAGGTTTCTGAACGGGCTGTACTGTGAATTTGCTGCACTCTGATGTCATCCACCCCACCTTCAAATTCATCTCTGAGCAGCAAGCAAAGTCGCAGGGCAAATGCCCAGTACCATCTAAATCCGCTGCCAGGCAGAAGTCCAATTACAGGATAGTAAGATCTGGAATACTTCAGAAGCAGCATGTCCCATCGTTGGTAGCAAAATCTAACTGATAAAATGTAACTGGCATCCATAGTACCTAACAGAGGATTATAACTAAGCAACATATGTCACTAGTGGTGATAGCCCCCACCAGAATAAATATTCAGAAAAGTAATCTTCAAAATACATTCTCCTCAAAACCACTTCAAAATAGACTGTGGAACCCACTAACCATACAGGAAGGAATCCTAGAGATTCCTTGACAAAACAGGAAAGCAAGTAGTATAACCAGGAAAGTTACAGCCTCTAAATGTGACCTTACTTTCTACCAAAAAAACGCTGTTCAAACTTCTGCATGTGTAATTATATTACCCATACCAACTCAGTAGGCACATCAGAAAAAATGCTTGTATCATCAAGGAAGCCACGCTACCACAATTCGCCAGTAGTTTATTCTGAATTATGTAGTAAGCCACCGAAACGAAAAAAAACTATTCCCCCAAAAAATATAAATATACAATAAAAAGGACATGGTGCTGGTTTTAAACCAACAGCAGTAGGTGTTACTGATTTATGAGGCCCAGTGTCATGCGACAGGCTTCAAAAGTTCCTCTACCACAGAACAGTCCTATAGCAATATAAGCATACACTGTTTGATACAGACCTTGGATGCTGAACATACAGCACACAACAGAGAAGTATATTAATAAAGTAAGTTTTATCATAAAAGACGAAATCTCCATTAGCAAGAAAATGAACATGAAATTTAATTAGTTTTAATAAAAAATAGTGACAAAAGCTATATCTACAATAATTTCTTCTGCATTTAAGATTACCAATATTTTTTTCATGAACTGTTTCTTAGTTGTTCCTTCGTATAAAACATAAATAACAGTTTACTGAAAGCTATCTGTAATTTGTTACTGTATTTTCAGTTAATCCCTAAATTATTTTCCTTTCAGTTAATAGCAGCAATATCACACAAGCATGTGTTCTTCAACAGTACCCACCACGCTTATGACTACGTACAAAATCCGTAACACCAGCACAATCTGAACTTTCATTCTGCACTATCACCTGGCGTTTTGTTTTTTTTTTAAACTCCAGCATACTGGCTGTAATTCAGACTGTGCATATGGAAGGTTTACAAAAATGAGGCTTAACACTATTACTGAAATTAAAACCAAGGAAAAAAAGGGTGGTAGTGACAGACGGGGGCAAAAAATAAAACAAATACTTTGTAAAGTGAATAACTATACTGACTGCTGTAATGCCTGGACCAAAAGAGGATGCTGTAGATATAATGCCCTTCATCCGCGTTCTGAACATCACATGTGAGACAAGATTACTCTCCAGACAGTTGTTATTTAACTCGTGCCAGAAGATAATTTCATTACAAAGCAAGCTATGATTCTTGGATTACTGCCAAGAATTTCAAAGCGAGCAGAAAAGGGCAGAAAATACACACCTACAGAGCACTATTCAACATTTTTTTAACTTAAAAAGTTCGCAGGTGCACGCATATAGCATGAAGAGCCGAACAGGAGCACCTGAGCCGTCTCTCCCCGCGTTCAGGCTACACGCAAACCACAGCAAAGAGCCGCCGGGCGTTCAGCGGGGCAGGACTCCCAAGGCAGAGGCTGGGCAGAGCCGCCTCCGCGCTGCGGTGCCCACCGCGGGGCGCGCCGGCAGGTCCGCAGCCCTTCCGGAGGCTCCGCGGGGCCGGCGCCCCCCGCCCCGGGAGCGACACCGGCGCTGAGGAGAAGCCCCCGCCCGGCCCGGGCCGTGCTCTCGCCGGGTCCAACCGGCACCACGGCACAGGCTCTGCTTCGTCATCTCCCCCCCGCAGCGGGCCAGCCGCTCCGCGCGCGCCGGGACGAGCCGCCGGCCCGCTCCGGTGCCTCGCACCGCCCAGCGCCTCCCGCCTTCCCCCCCGCGGGCCGTGCCGTCCGACAGCCGGCGGACCCAGCCCCGCTCCGCGCCGACCTCCCGCCACCTCCGCGGAGGCTGCCGGAGGCACCAGCGCGAGGCGACCCACGGCCGCCAGCGCCGCGGCTGCGCGCCCGTCTCCGCGTCCCCCCGCCGCGCCTCCGCTTCCCAGCCGCGGGGTGAGGGTGACCCCGGGGCGAGGCCGGCGGAGGCACGGCCGGGCAGCGGCGCCCACCCGGAGCCGGCGGCCCCTCACAACTTACCTTGGGTTTGTAGAGCCACTTTCTGAACCTGTTCATCATCACCGCGGCCGCTGCCACCCCGCCGCCGCCTGCCGCTGCCACAGGGGTTGCCGGCTCCCCGCCTGCGACGCTCGGGGGACCGGGGCGAGCCCTGCCCCTTGCCGGGAGGCTGCGCCGGGTCGTCGTCGCCGCCGCCGCCGCCGCCGCCACCGCCGTTACCGTTGTTGCTGCTGCTGCTGCTCCTCCTCCTCAGGGCAGAGGCCGCCGTGGGCGCCGCGGAGCGCGGGCGCGGCGCGCTGCCCTCAGCGCAGGGACCGGCCGCCGGCTCCGCGGGCTCCGCGCGCCGCTGGCAGCCCCCGAACCATCGCGCGGCCGGCAGCAGCGCGCGCGCCAGCCCCCCCCACCCCGGCGCACGCGCAAGGCCAGGCCCACGCTCTCCCGCCCCGCTGGCGCCCCCCACCAATCGGGTGGCGGCCCGGGGGGCTCGCCCCGCCCACGCGGCCTCTCATTTGCGTAACACGCGGAGCGGGCAGGGACACGACGTGCCCCGGCACGCCCCGCCCCCGGCGGTGCGGAGCGCCGCGCCGCGGCCCGGAGGTTGCCGGGACCCGGACTCTCCTCCGCGGGCCGCGCCGGCCGGGTCCGCTCCGGGACGGCAAAGCTGTGCCCGCCCGGCCGCGGGGCGGGGCGGGCGGCGGGTTAAGCTCCCGTCAGCACAACGCTCCGGGAGGGGCGGGACGAGTTGCTTGGCAACGGCGGCAAACAATCACCGCCATGTTTTTTCCCGGCCGGGTAGTTCTTCGCCCCCGATCGGGCCGTTCCGTAACACGAAGGCGGGCGCGGGGGAGAACTACAGCTCCCAGCGGCCCCTGCGCCCCTTAGCAACGGCACCGGGCCGCGCCGCGCCGCCGGCGGTGCGGTCGCAGCGCGGGGTCTGTGCGGGTGGAAGGTCTGCACCGCCGCCGCCACCGCGCTGAGAGAGGGGACGGTCAGGTACGGGCCGGGCAGCGCCGGGCGGAGGGGCCGCCCCTGCCGGCGGGGGCCGCTGCGCCCTCGCGTAGTTAACCTCAGGCGGCGCCGCCCGCCCTGGGGCCCCAGGGTGTCAGCGCGCTGCAGGGTGCTTGTAGCCGTGTATGACACCGCCGGAAACAAAAATGGGTAAAATGCTTAATGCGTGAAAGCGTCAGGTGCCCCGGGCAGGCTTATAACTGCTTCACTCTTTTGTTATGTGTTCATACATACAATAGAAAAGACCAACGGGGCCTGTGTTATACTGTAGACAGAATCGTTGGGCTCTGCTCCCAGAGTTTTCATCAACTGTTGTGATTTCGGGCGAGCAGCCAGCCTTGGTGTCCTTTGGCTTACCTATCTCTTAAATATGGTACAACTTATTTGCAGAAGGTTTCGTACAATGAATATTGAATTGTAAAGTTCCACAAGATACTAGATAAAAGAATACTGTGTCAAGTAAAATAGTTGTAGGTACACAAAACATAGAAATATATGCAAATTAAAAATAAACGTAAGATCTAGGCTATAGGTGCTCAAGGGTGAACATTTTCCATCTGGTGCTCTGCTGCCTTAGGCGAGAAATCTGCTGAAAAGAGGATCTGTGCCCAGGACTGCTCCCTGCTATGCTCAGGTGACAGTCACTGATCCAGAGTAAACCAGAATGGCTGGATGTAACCACTGGGACAACTGTCCTCTGTATTCAGTGCGTGGTCTTCTAGTGCACAGCTGAGAGAAACACCTATTCCATTTTGAGCAGTACCTACTTGATCTGATGGAATTTTGCAGCGAGGCTTAGTTCAGCCCTCTTTTTAAGAAGGACAGCTTTCATCAGAAGACATGCAATCGCAGTCTTTCTAGTCTAGGAACATAGGAGCAAATGTAAAACCTAAATGAATCTTTCAAGTCATTAAAACCATCCCTGCTATTGTGGCCAGCCTTATCCTATGTAATTGCTTTCAAAATATCTCCAAGCTCCATTGTAAAAGAAGGCTAAGTCAGGCTCTTACCTCTTTGAACTGAAATTCTACATCTGGTAACAGAAGAAAATTTCTACCATTTTGTACATAGTATAAGTTTATATCATTTTTATACATAGCAATCAGGATATTCTTCTAAATAGCTGTGTGGAAATAAGGGTGCATGTCATAATGCAAAGCATTTTATTCCTGATATGTGTGTTTCAAAGCATTGTTGTTAATATTAGCAATTTGTTTAAATACAATCACAAGTGAAGTTCTTTCTCTTAAGAACCCCTATATGTCCAGAGCTCTCAAGCATTACTTTATGTCTTAGTTTGCATATTCCAGTTTTTGGTTTTAATGATCGTTATTTGGAGGGGAGGGCTGCATATCAGCATGTACACAGCATGAGAGCTCAAACTTATTTCTGCTATGCCAGAAGAAAAAAATATTTGTCACTGGTAGACCTGTTGGAGCCTGAATTATGATTCAGCCTGAATGAGTACAGGGATATTTCTCTCTTATCGAAAATCCCTTGTGAGTGTAAGAACCTTGGCAGGTACAGAGAAACAGATCATGATTCTCAGAGGAGTGGAGAAATGGTGATTCCCCCTGTGACAGAGACACAGCAGCCCTGTCTTTTTATTTGCCATCCCTTGTCATGATCCAGCCCTGTTTTGCTGGACTTTTTTTTTTTTTTAATTGGACATTTTGCCTTGATCATACCAGGTAACTAAATGCCTGTATTGAACATAATCACAGACAGACTCTTTTTTGCGGCGGTCTGAGATTTGTAATTAAAAGTGCTGTTTAGGCATTTATTATTGAATATGGCAGTGCTGAAAGGCAGAGTACAAAAATACTGTATTTGGAAATGTTATTATATCCTTTTAAAACAAATTAATTATCTTTACCGCAGTGGGAATGAATCATCTTGATCAAGCAGTCTTTTCTAACATCACAATATGATATATAAAATACAAGAATGATTTTCAAAAATTTGTTTTTATTTTCACTGTGGAAAATTACTTCTGTGCTCATTTTTTCCCATTGCTAAACCAGATTAATGACTTTCAGCCCTGATCATTGCTGTCATTGGTCTTTCATATACAACATATGCACGTGTATAAACAAATGCATTCTAGTTCTTGTCATGTTAACGTTAAAATTGAGGTAGCCAGTTCTGCAGACTCTTATGTATATGAGTAAGACATCATGTGAGATAGATGTAAACCCATCATTTCACATACAAAGCATCAAGTGTAAAAAGTGACCAACTGCTGTGCCTTCAAAAACCTTGATGGTGGCCTGGACTAACAGATGTGTTGTGATCGCTGCCCGGCTTGCTGACCAACACTGTCTCACTGCTTGCTTATAATTCCTCTCTGTTCCTATTCTTTTGTTCTTTCGGAAAAATAGGCTGTTAATAGCAACATGTGATAAGATTTAAGACTCAAATTTAGCTTTCAGTTGCATCTCACTGGGAAGAGCAATGTATTAAATGGGACCTGTGTAGCACATGTGCAAAAATTCATGCTTTTCTCTAGTATCACTTTAATGATTTTTCGTCAAATAACCTGACACAGAAAGCCTTTTAGGTATCATCCTAAGGATCTTTTGAGACATTTGCAGAATAAGAAATATATAATTATGTCTTCTGTTTTATTGATGTTTGTACGTATTTTCATTTCTCCTGATAGCTGTTCTGAGTAACTGTGATTTTGAAAGCTTGACCTAAATGTTCTCTTCTACATTGCTGCAGTATATCTTCTCTATGAGCCTATCAACATACATTATGCTACAACCGAAGGAGGCATGAAAAATTAATTATTTGCTATATTTATAGGATTCTCCATGGTGAAGATGGTCAGCCATGGAAAACATATTGCAATAATAGTCCAACAGCTTAACAAATTTAACCCTGAAAATCAGAGCGTGGAGGATTTCTTGAATGAATCAGCTAAGATGTTGAAGGTATAGTAAGTTTCAGTTTATTTTACATAGCTTACTTGGGTTTACTATGTGATTTTAAATATAAAGATACCTGTTTTCTAACATGTAGTAACTTTCATAGATTTTTCTTACAGTGATGTTTTTCATTCATGAGTACAGTCCAAATTTCTTACGGTTATCACCAGAAAACAAGGAAGTAAAGATCAGAGGGATTGAAAAACTGCTTGAGTAGCAACAAAAAACAGGAAAGCAAGAACTTTCTAAAATGAATCTGTCAGTGGTAGGGAAAGCTTCTCTTCTACTTCTTACTAAGCTGTTTTGTAGCTCCTATCTTCTTCCCTCCTTCCAAATAGAAGTTTCTGTCAACAGCACCCATTTGAATGTACAAATGCAGCTCAGAAGCTGACTCACAGGATCAGGTATTCTTGCTTTGAGGACATAAGTGACCATCAGAACAGTGGGACGGAAGGCAAGTGACAGTAAGTCAACTACTTGATTTTAATCTAATGCTGCAAGTAACCAGACCAAGATTTGCCCATAGGTAGCTATACTGGCTGAAGTGGTTCCCATCCTTTCCTGACCGTAGTCTGTCACCTCCTCCCATCACTTTGTCCTCAGTGCCACCCTGACTTGTGCTGATGCAGCTACTGGATTGAATCAGCTTTAGAAAATCACTAAGGGAAGACAGTAATATTGTTTAGACTGCTATTGTCTGTGCGTGCCATGTATTATCAAACTACATTGCCAAAGCTCTGATTCCACACTCCCATGTAGCTCTGGTGCTCATTTCCAATTCTGACAGTAAGGTCTAAAACACTGCTATCCAGTTAGATAGTCTTTCACATTAATTTTGCATAAACATAAATGACTGCAAGAATATAAAACTATGGATGTGTGACGTGAAAATCAGAGGCTGAGGCAGTGGATCCATACACATTTCTTGGGTGCTTGCTTTCTTAAACAGTTTCCACTCAGGTCCCTAGTTTCTGGCACTGCCTTCCTGCTCTGTAGTACTGGCATAACTCTTTGTGCATTCATATGCTGAATTACATCAGGGAACTGATCCAATTTCAAAATAATTTTTCACTGGGCAGAGAGCAGGTAAATTCAGCTACCACTGCTGCCAAAATAAATACTTCTAAAAATTAATATTCAGATCATTGTTCCTCTCAGCCCAGGAAAGGTGATACAAAGACAAAAGAAGCAGTAACTCCATTAGAGAAACATGAATCTTAAGTTTAATAAAAAACTCTTTCAAAAGGGGAAGAACAGGGACGATAGCACATGCCAAAGGTAAGGCAGCAATGTTTCTCTGGGATAGTTTCAGCTCACTTAGTACATAGTACTTTCGCTGCAAATTTATCCAAGGAAATAAAAAGTAAAATCTATGTTTATATAAAATTTAGCTTTGTTTCAGTACCAAATGGGTGATTGTAATTCACCAGGGAAAATTCACTTCTTTCTTTTCTGTTTCATAGTAAGTATATGATCCTAAAAATATTGTAGCATTTTTGTACACATCATTTCCGGGCTTGGCCACTTACCAATTAGCTGGTATTAACTGACCCATGCAGAGACTTCCTCCAGTTTGTATCCTGGTAAATGCCGTGACTTTAAATCATGGACTAGATTTGAGCCTGTATGTCTCATGCTAGGAGCATGACAAATGACAAATCTAGTGTTGTGCACTACTGATTAGACAAAAATCAGGAGGGTCAGATTCCAAGAGCACAAATCTAAATAAGTACAAGACACAGCTTTCTTTATATTTATTTGCTTACTTAGGTACGCAGTATATCAGACTCAACTTTTCTACAAGTTGCTATCTTCTATTCTTTATTGTATTTGGATGTTTGTAGTCTGTACATCCTTCTAATATGATAGCTGAGGTCTCTTATTTAGTTCTTTGATAACCTGTTGACGACCTACATAAAATACACTTTTTAGCCTATTATCCAGCAGTTTGTGGTTGTTCCTGGTGAAACAAACAATTCTGGTCTAGGTTATTTCTCTCAAAATAAAAAGGCATCATGCACAGGTCATTCCAGAATATGTTCAAGGGAGTTCAGCACCCCAATGCTAGGCTGTGGGAGCCACTGCAGATGCCAGTATTATCAAGTGCCAGATCCTGGAGATAAGAATCTCTGACAGCCACACATTCTCACCTGAACTGCAGGGACCAGCTTAGCAAAGGACTTTTGCAGAGCAAAACCTCTGTCAGAATTAAGTCGGTTTCAAAGAGCAATATAATTGTTTGTAGGAACTGATCAAAGGTAAGTAAAATTACTTGTTTGGAAATCTAATAAATTAAATGAGGAGATGGGCATCCTTGGCCGATCAAAAACGAGGGATGACATCTGTAAAGAATAAGAGATAATAGGTAGAATGGAACTGAGCTGTGAAGCATCTTGATACCAGACAGGCAGCTTTCGTTTTATGTGCTAGAATCAACTGTGAGATGCCAAGTGGAGTAAGTGGGCCAAAACAATGGAGTAGGAGAACAATCCTAACAATAACATTCCAGAAAGACTGGATTAGTTAAACCCAAGAAAGAGATGTTTATTGCAGTGAAATGGAAAATTTGGAGACACTGCCTTAGCTTTTTAGCTATGCAGCAATAGGAAAATACTACTTGAAACCTACTGTTCAAAAAGAGTGAAGAAGACATGCACATAAACTGGTTATGTTATCCTGGAGAGTAGTCTACATGAAAAAAGACCTTCGAGGTTATGGGCTTGACTGACAGGCAGAGTGGCAATAGTACCAATAATTGAGGAAAGAAGTAGCATGAGAGCACTGAAGTTTTGTTTTAGCATTGTTGAAATTAAGCTGACAACAACAACAGCATGGAAATGTCACAGAGAGAGGTCAGCATCTTAGACTGTGGTTTAGGGTTCTTGTATGATAAATGTGAATATGTTATGCAAGGAAGTTGGGTTTAGTCCTAAGGAAGTGAGTCGGGAAGGCACAATCTGTCTCAATCTAGATATCCCTATCAACTGTCTACCAGGGGCATAATACCACACTTGTACAAATCCTTCCAAATTAAAGCAGTGAAAACTGCTGGTAAAGTGAGGCACAGGAAAAGAAGTGAAAGTGGGCAAGCAAATACATGTTAAAATGAAGGACTTCACAATATGAACATATAAAAAAAAGAAAAAGACATAAAATCCAAAGGGTTGAAGCCATAGGGTGAAAACAGACTTGCTTTGCAAATGATAGTGAGAAGTAACTGGTAGATTTCCATGTTAGATCTTTTACTAAGTATAGAATCAGTCTTTGTTGAATATTCAGCTCAAAATCCAACACAGAGTTTCTGTTGGTTTCACTGTGCTGCTGTGAAGGTGACACAGTCCAGGGGTTCGCATAGTGACTCTTCAGCAAGATTTTCTTCTTAATTTCTAGATGCTCTAATTTTACTAACATGTAAGGTTATATAAATAATTAAAAGCCAAAATATGTCATTGTGTGAAATATGAATAGTGTATTTTGCTGTTTCATAAAGACTGTGTATAAATTTTTACGTTTTGGCAGTTCACAATGCTTGGAATTGGCTGTACTGTAGAGGTTCAGAATACTCTGCTAGCCAAATACTGGTCAGATGGAAGAGAAAGATAAACTGGGTCCTGTTCTAAGCTCCGTCATCTTTCTACCCCTGTCCTTTCTCTTACCCTCACTTACTTGCCCAGGTCTTATTTATCCCATCCTAGTTCCATCTCTTCAAGATGATTCCAGTGCTGTTGTCACTGTACAGCAAGTCCTGCTCACATCTTTGGTTTTGTTCTGCTCACCTCAAGGTTCTTGCACATTCAGTTCTGATCTCTGCCTTAATCAAATCAGAAATATATCTTTCTCTTCAAATGGAAGCCCACAGGAGGCAGATGTCACAGAGAAGATAGGCAAGACAGATCCTTCTATCAGTTTGAGCTCCCAGACTGACCCAGCATGGCTTGTCCCAGTCTCATCCTGTATTGTCGTGAAAGCTCTGCTTGCCCTGGGCTGGGCATGGCAAGGGCACACAGAATTCTCAGGGAAGCGTGCTGCTACAGTGTAAATTCACACAAAACACATGAAATTGGATATTTTTCAGTTGGGAAAATGTGCATGGATTTTCAAAAGAAAACCAAAAGGCCACATTTGTAAGGTACTGCTTGGCCCCCATGTGCCACTTAGAAAATTCATCCCTAGCTGTTTCCTTTCATTTGATTTCTCACTACTTACTATTTCCAAATAGCTAGTTAAAAAACTGAAAATTTGACAACTTTCTATCAAATATCAGTTCTTTGCATCAGACTATGTGAGCTACTCTCATCTTGTTCCTCTTGAATAGCATGGGAGAGTATCCATTAACTTCAACAGAAGCAGCAGCAACCTCTTGATTATTATTAGGTTTATTTCTTAATGCATCTTTATAATTTTATTTAAATATCAGTGTTCCCATCTGAACATATTCTCTCATTGTAGGAAATCTTGTCTCAAGCTTTGAGAAAGAAATCTGTTTGGAAAACCTCTGGGTGCACAGTCTGCTTCCAGAGCAATTCAGAAGCATTGCTCTGTACATACATTGGTGTATATAAGTAGTTGGCCATCTTTATTTATAGAGAAATGATGGCATGAGATACTGCTATCAAGAGTTAGTTTTTCTAGCTGTATGTGGGATTTAGCTTTACACAGTCCATTTACAGTAATGGCGGCCGCACATCTGATTCCTGTGTACTGCTTTGGAAAAGCACCCATCATTCCCTGTGTTTTTGTAATCCAGGTAGATGAAGCAGATAACATATGCAGTCACTGCTGGGATACATTTTTTTTCATTTATTGCATTTTGCTGTCACTCGGTATTTCAATATACAAATAGGGAATCAGGAAATTAGCACTAAAGGAATAGAAAATTAATTTTAAAGAGCAGAAGTAAATCGTTACTTTGACAGTAGTTCAGGTCTGTCTGAACCACTGTATGTATAAAGATAGAATCTTCTTTTGGTGTGATGGAAATGTATAAATAAATTGCTGGAGTGCCAGGTAGTTGATAGTGTTTAAAACCAAGGTGTTAAAAGAGAACATAATCTCTACAAAACCACTCAGGAAGCAAGAGAGAAAGACATATTCCAGTTTCAGTTCCTATCTTCACATTTCTGTATTGGAGTTAGGGAAACTCACTGTTTAGCCTCCTGTTTTTAGAGAAATACAAATGAAATATGGTAAGGATTTTTAATTCTTGAATAGTGGGAGATAAATAACATGGTTTCCTCTGATTAGAATGCTATGATCAACATTAGTCTAAAGGTGATTCTGTGTTCAGCTCCATACAATTTATTTCTGCAACATGTGATTTTTACATCATAAAAATAATTTATATTGTTGTTCTCAGTGAATGATCAGACTTGATTTTCTTCCAGGAAGAAAACCACACTTCAGTTTGTAATTATTTACAATCTTCATGTTTATTGTATTGTAAGTTATGGTGTTTATAACATAATATTGGACTTGTTTTTCACTGCAAATATTTTCAATAAGAACATAGGTTCATTAGTAATATGGTGGGTGATTCCTAGTTGCAACAAGCTTTCACCTCCAATCATGAAGACTCATACTGTGCCCCTGAAACCTCCTAAAACCAAATAATAAGTGCAAGTAAATGCTTTTGCTTCAATGTTGTGACCTTGTTGCTATTAAATCAGAATTCAGTTTGAATTGTCCTGAATAACACATTAACTTAAAATAATTCTTTGAGTCTATCTTGGTTCTTTAAATTCTTAGTATTCACATTCAAATTTGAATCTCTATTTTTGTTGTTCTTCACTTGAATACTCAGACTACTTCTCCTTGTTTATCTTCCCAAATGCTTTTTAATACTCCTTTCATCAAACAGATGCCATCCAGATATTATCTTTGTTCTTGTGTACTAAACCCCCTTCATTTTATTAAGTATTCTTCAATTAAATCTATCAAAAATTATCCATATCCAGAGTGATTCTTCATCCAGTGTATATTATACGTAAGGATATAGTTTCATCAGGCCATTTATAGTAATGGAAAGTAGTAAAATAGTAAAGTTCATTTTGAAAAAAGACTAAGTTTTGTACCTAGCTGAAGCATTCAAGGCATTTTTTTCTTCCTCGTGACTGTTAGAATCAAGCTTTTGCTACGATAATGAGAGACAGATTTTAACACAGAAGTTACCATGCAATGTTTGTGCCTTCATGCAAATAACTCCCTTTATTTTCAGTGGAATTATTTGTTTCAGTTAGAGTTGCAGGATCAGACCCATCATATTGACCTTTATAAATCCCATCTACTAAAAAGCTTATTTCTCTAAAATCAGAACTGCCACCCCAAATTCATTATTTCACTCCTTTATCCCTCTCATATTGATAGCAAGATGAACCTGTTTATGAGCTTTCCATTTTGCAAGAACATGGTGTAATTTGGCATAAGTCTTCATAGTTCTCATTTGTGTTGGTTCAGCTGTGTGTCTCACACATGCCCACTCAACTGTGAGTAAAATCTCCAAATGTCAGAAGTCACAGATTTAGTTTTAAATATGAAAATAATGTAATGAAAGATTATTTTGATATGTGATGAACAAAATCCTACTAAATTATACAAGTCTAATTTGTATTATTAGTTACTGACATAAATGCAGATTAGGATCTTTCTAAGGAAAGGATGGAATCTGAGTTTTCTGCAGTGTCCCACTCGTGATTTAATATTAAATACAAGGGAAAATAACGTTAACTGTACCTCTTCAAGATGGTCAGCATTACCAGCTGAAGATGAAAATACTAGCTTGTGACTGCAGCATAGACTGTAAATAGCAGAAGCAGTACCTTCTCCTACTTATATCCTAAGATCGCAGGGTTTTTTCCCCCACTGAAATTATTGGAAGCATTTTCACTGACTTCAGAGGGAAAGAGGACTGGGTTCTGGTGACTGATTCAAAACCCAGTGAGGTCAGTAGGAATATTTTCCTTCATTTCCACAGCATTTTGATTAGACCCTTGGAGAGGACTAGCACTGACATCTGTAGCACTATAAATTAATCAGACTGCATCTGCAAAATGTGCATATTCTCTCTAGAAATAGACAAGTTCAGCACATACTATTACTCAGTTCTCTCAGGAGGTGAAAGCTATTTTATCTTTTTATCAAATATTATCTTCTTTCTAAAATGTTTGTTTCACCTTAAACTAAATCCTTATCATGAGAAGTCTCAGAGCACAGCTGATGTTCTTTTCCTTCCTTCTCTCCAGAAACAAGAGCTTTTCCTCTCTCCTTACCCGTACTTCTCTGATGTCTCTGGCCCTTAAACAGGTCCCATTGTAACCATCCTTATTACCATACACCCACAGTGCCAAAGCTTGCTTTTTGCAGATACTTCTCCATTTAATTCATGCTGTTTCTTGTACTAACACATGTTGAAAGCTGTTTGTGTACGAAGTCCTATGCTTAAGCTTTCTTACACAGTCTCTTCTCTCCTTGAAGAAAATTGATTGGTTCCCAGCTACAGCTAAGTGTCAGGGAGCAAGGAAAACAAGTCAATGGAAGCAGGCTAAGGGCATTAGGGATTTCTCAAAAGGGGGAGATAACGCCAATCAGCATATATTCTGACAAGACACACATTTTTTTCACAGGATCATTCAGAATAATTTCAGACAGAATCATTCTTTTACAACTCAAACACTTGGGAATCAGAAAAAGCTGAAATTCAATGCCATAGAGAGAACACTGCCAGGTATTTGTATGGAAATGGCATTGTGAACACATATAACTGTATTTTACTTATATCCAGTGCAGCCATTGGTCAACACAGTAATATACAGGCTTCCAAAACATTAAAAATATAGGACCATCCAGTATTCATCTATCTTATATGTACTATGCTTTACACAACAAAACAACAAATACTGAGCTGTAACATGAGAAAGCTTGTTTCCTGAGCATAGAATAGGCATATTTTTCAAGATCTATTTTTGTCTTCTGACAAATTTCAGTATTTGGTGCAACAGAATGCTAGCTGCATGTGTTACCTTCACCTGTAAATTATCTGGCCTTCCTCATGCTGAAGGACTCACACAACATACTTGCAAACATAGCTAACTGCTAGTTGTTATGGAGAAATACATGCAGTAAAGCATACTTGAAAAGATAAGAAGGTATTCTGATGGACAAAACAAAGGCTCACAAATTAGTGTTTATTAATTCTTTTCTTGTTGCTACCAGTGACTTAGTGTGTCGCCTGGGGAAAATGTCTTTGCTCCATACCGTAGTTCCTGCATTAGCAAAATAATATTAGCCAAAAGGAGTCTCATTAAACGTAATTAATGTTAGTGAAGTGTTTTGAGAACCTCATACAAAAGGTGCTATAAATGTACAATCTGCCATCATATTGTACTGTTTCAGGATCATTTGACCACTTCAGAAATATATGCTACTGACATAAACTACAACAGAAAGCCACACAGAAAGAATGCCCTTAGGAATTAGTGCTAGCAGTGACACCTACCCAACATATTACTTCCCCAAAGCAATTATGGTTTCAGATATACAGATAAACAGTAAACATCCTTGATTAAATTTGTTGAGAACACAAGGCACTTTCTATGCAGAGAGTATCCTAACTGTTTTAAAACATTGACTTGGGTTTTGATTCACTAGATTATCAGCAGGGCTTAACCAACAACAGCTCACCTTTGAGTTTCTTATCCAAGTACTGATCTTGCCCAGTCTTGTTTAGTTTTATGAGTTCTGATGAGATCACTTCCCTGGATGACACAGCTGCAGGCTGCTTAACTACTCTCAATTTTTATATGTAGAAACGGAACACTTAGTACCATTTATAGTTGAAAGCAGATTCAATTGATAATATTTCCTGACAAGACTTTTTGGCCTATGGTCCACAGAATTACCAGTCAGTACTGATGTTCTGGGGCACAGCAGTCCCCAGGGTGCACCTCCTGTCACCTTGTTGCTTAGCTTGAGGCCATGTAGTGGTTATGTACTTTCTTGCTCAGGGACTAAGCAAGAGTAAGCACTTATTTCTGTGTTTGTCCAAATAACTAACTTCTGACTGACTTGTTAACTCAGAATAGTAACAAAAGTAGAATGAACATAAATATGCAATGGTATTTTTATGCTGTAGTCTGAACTGCATAGGAGATATGATTTGGGCACTGGTGTCATCTTGTTAGCTGCTTGTCTACTTTTGGTCATCTCTCCAAAGTACATTTGATAAGCACTGGTTTGTTGTAGCACTTTACACATATATATCAAAGTACTCAGCAGGTGAATTCAAAGATTCTAATCAAATATTTTGGAAACAATTTATATTCTAGCTTCCTAGCAGGGGTAGTTGCCTTTGTTGGGCTTGTTTGCAATGGGCTTGTCCAGTTTTACCATGGACTTTCTATTATCAGAGCTACTGTTGTCTGCAGAGGTTTGCTTTTGCCTTTTGTGGTGAATTCTCAGGTACCTCATGTCAAATATGAGATACAGATTTGAGCGGGGGGGGGGATGATGGGATATTAAATTTCTGGATTCTCTTTGTCAGTTTTATGAAAGAGTTTCCATAAATCTTCATCCAGAAAAGATATATTCGGAATGGACAGTGTGCCTCATAAGAATTCTCAGTGCTTAGCAAGATGGAGTCCATGCTTCCCATTGCATATTTTCAGATGTGTTCAGTCTCTTTCCTCTGCCTTTCTATTTGTGCCTATCCTCCATCTAAGCCCTTCTGTATCTCCTGTTTTCCCCTACCTTCCTTTTCACTCCTTTCTCTGTGCTCCGTCTTTGCCACCTCACTCCAGTTGGCTCTCATTTTCCTAAATACATTCCCCTTTATTTTTCTCCCATCTCAACCACAACTTGGTTCTTCTTTCTTCAGAGCCCTGATTGAGAATGTAGGTGATATCCTGCTTATTCACACTCAGTCTCTAGTGCTGCCCAGCAGACCTTGTGAACCTTCCGTGTCTCCATGCAATGATGAGTTTGGTTACAATTTGTTTCTTCTTACCCAACATATCTGGGTCACAGAATATATTCAGAGTCATATCTGGTTACTTCAGTTATAGAAATAAAGCTTTTCTATAATTTTAACTATTATTAGCCTAAGGGTCTAAAAACCAACAAACTGACCTTGATTCTGTTTCTGTATGTGTATCATTAGTAATATTGTCTATTACAGTTCTGCTAGAGAAGTAATCAGATGTATTAGTTTAATCCCAGTGGCAGTAAAGAAATTACAAGGATGTACGTAGGTGTAATTTTTCCTGCATACATGTGTATCAGTATATGCATATATAAATATAGATGGATATGGAGACAATTATATGGAGGCGCTATTTTTTTCTAGTGATGATGCACAAATTGGAAGGAATGAAATGTGGCTTTTAAGCAGGAGTAGGGAAAAAGAATTATGCTTGCTGTGAATGACAACCCGAGAAAATACACTTGCAATGCTTCTGCATCATTTTTACATTTAAGAATTGGAACTCTAATTTTACAGTTTTGCCTTGTATTTGCTCAATCTCAAAGCCCTATATAGTGTCATACATCAGAACACTCACATAGTTCCTTCCAGCAGCCTCTAATAATACCCTTAAACTAGAAATGAATCACATTAGGGAAATAAAGCAATCAAGATGCTAGCAGATAGCCTACTAGGCAAGGTGAACCTTTCATCTGATATATCATTGCAGTTCAATTGTTCCCACATCTTAGAGCTGTGGAGAGATCATATATCAAATGTGGACTACGTGTTTTCAGAAGATGCACTTAGCTTTTTTCTTGGCTTCTTGACTAACCTCCTTAGGTCAAAGAATCATTATTGTTTGTCATATTGTCATAGTGTGGCTGTCCTTTTTCAATTCATGTAATAATGAACTGTTCTGACCCTCAGATTTTATTGTAGTGTTTAGAGGTGGTTCATACTAGAAGTCTGTCTCATGTAGTAACAGATATTGCATACGTTATTTATTATGATTGAAACTCTGTAAAGTTCAGGAGCATTCAAACTTTTTAAAGGGATTATGAGGTAGGATCCAAATGGCATGCAGTGACCATCTGACCCTCCTTTTTCTGTTCTCTTTTGGTATTGCATGAACATTATGAGTGACTGAGAGTGCAGCTGGGTAAGAAACAGTCTGCTTTAACAAGAATCTTGGCACTCAAAGGTTTAGTTTAAATTAGTCATATTCTCCAGTATTAGGTTACAGTAGCAGTTAAGAGTCTTTTTCTGTAATCCCGGTCCAGCTTCTCCCCTCAATTTAGTCTCCCCAAGTATCACCGACTTCACCAGCAAAGAACAAGTTTCGTCCTGGAAAAGCAAACCCTTACTGAAACTTTCTCATACTCTTGGCTAAGTAGCTCAGAGACTTCAAATTTTCTTTGCAGTAACTATTGACATTCACACATCAAGGCCTTTTAACTAAATCCATATGTCAGCAGATAAATGGAAAGTTTAACATTGGGGAAGGTTGTATTTTACTTAACAAGGTCCATTAATTTGTTAGAACTGCCCGTATTTGATAGTACTAGAAGTGCGTCAGCCTTACTAAAGGCACTGCTATTTGTTTTTCAAGTTTTCCAATTACTTCAAAATGATTGTACTTCTTTTTGTACACAACTAACATTTTCTTTCCAGAATACATTAATCATTATTAATTTTGTATTTCTATAGACTCTTAACGTGACAGAAGAAAAATTTGTGTTGGATACACTAGCTGGATGCATAGAATATAAATCCTTATTGGATGTAGTGGTCAATGCCTTTTTTGTTCGAGATGGGAGATATTGCTTGATTTCTGAACGTAATCTCTATATAGGTAAGTTTTCTTTAAAACACTAAATGTGTTTACCACAAAACTTTAAAAAATATCATTTTACTAATGTAGGTCTTAATATTATATTACATTTGAAGCATTGTCATTGTGCCCAATGCAGTATGAAGTACAGAACCTTTTCCAATGGCCTTATGATGTAAAGCCTAAATCCTCAAATTGTTATTTAGTCTGGACTCTCGAAGGTGTTAACTGGAATTTTACCTAAGAAAATTCTGCAGAATATGCCTGCAGATTAGGTAACATACAGATGGAAAATAGCATTGGTGGCTGGAAGAAGTCTCTTGGAAGAAGCATCCTGGAAGTTTAACCATGACTTTAAAAAATGTTCTTCAGTGATTTCCCTTTATTCTCTTCTATGCAACCTAGTACCTCTGCCATTCAGGTATGAAATTGTGGAACAAAGCTTCGTCTGCTGAGGAACACAGCATGTCTCATTGTATGAAGATACAACTATCTCTATCCATACATGGGTTTCCTTGTTCCTGACCATCACAATAACATAAATAGACTTCTGTCTGTCTCCATGAATGAGGTCAATTAGTTTCCTTTTATTAGTTACTTGGTTAGAATCAGTTACAATACATCTGATTGTATGAGCTAGTTAATCAGAGTAGTTATTACTCCCAAAGTTATTTCAGGCATTGAGAAATACATTAAAGAGTAATTTAAAAAATATTTTTATACTGTGCATTTACTACACATACTGAAGTTGATTTATTGTCCCTAAATAAGTTGGAATCACAAATCGCACTGACATTGGCTCTCTAAGTGAGATATGTTCTGAAGCTTTGTGGGTACTTTGAAAAATCCAGTCAATTTAATTCAGAGTTGTTAAAAGTGCAAAAAACTAAATTTTATGTTTTAAAAGCTACTAAATTTTTGTGGCAATTCTGGTTGCTTCTGTCACAATCTGAAAAGGAATAGAAATCTAAATCAAAGAGCAAACGGAAAGAAAGCTGAACTGTCAAGGATGAAATTAATAGTACACTGAGTTTATTCTAAACGGTAATGTTTCATTGTCTCCATTTCTCCAAAGCCATGTTTTTCAGTGTCTTGAGCACATAAATTATACCTTTAAGCTGAGTGTTGCTATAATTGGATTGTCAGGACTGGTCCACTCAAAAGCCTTCATTAATCATAGGCAGAGGGTAGGCCCCGGAAAATTTTCCTTTATCAACAAGTTGAGAGTCTAAGGTCATTGGCTTACATTTTTTTAAGCTGCTTCTGATTCCCTTTGCCAAGCTGCATTGACACTTAAATGATCAAAGCTGCTTATAAAGGCTGTTGCTATGTGTGAGCAGATTTGAATTTAATAAAGCTTGTAGGAGATAAATGTATATTCTGCTAAGACTGCTTAAATATGTTGCTATGCTAAAGCACAAGATTGAAGCCTAACAATACACTGAGCTGGCTGCAGCACATTGGTCAGAATTTACTGATGTTATCATTACTGCTTGATAGCAGCTGAAATACTGCAGTGGAAGTGAAGCCTGATGGATCAAAGTGAGTATGGTCAAATGAAAGCTGATACAGGAGCTCGTGAACTTTACACGTCTGCAAAAATCTCACAGCACTGACTGTGCCTCTTCCTGTATTGAACTTTATATTTGCCAGAGGGGCGTGCAAGTATCAGGCTTGGACTTCCCAGAGAATTTCACAATTTTAAAACTTTGTTTTATTCTAATTCAGAATAAAACCAAAGATTACAACATTTTCTGCAAAATGTCACTTGCAAAAAAAAAAAAAAAAAGGAAAATAAATACTAGAAGTATGACAGTTTATGTTTAAAATTTTTGTTATGTATAATAAACTATGATTTTGGAACAAAATAATAAGAGCTATCCTCTCTGAAAACATTAAAAACAGAGTATGTTGAAAAGTTCACTATCAAAGCATTCTTTTACGTCTCCTGTTCACATTACATTTTCTCAGACTAAGCTTGCTTACACTGAAAATTTTGGTTACACTGAAAGAGAGAGGTTTCCAACAATGTAATACTGTCAGAAACTTTTCAGTCATGTCTCTCAGGAACCATCAGGCTCTTACTCTCCCTGTCTTGTTGCCACACTAACACAGAATTTCACAGATAGAATATGCAGATATTTGTTGGATAAGCTGGTACTATTACCCAGAGAAACAAGCCGCCCTTTTTCTCATCACTGGCCACTCATTCTCAACCCTATGTCATAGATTCTTCTGAAATAGAACTTGTGTTCAGCAGCCATCCAGTGAACTGATCAAGAAAGTGCTTCAGGTTAAAATTCACAATCTGTTCTAACTTGGCTGTGTGGGTGACTGTACTTGCCCAGGAGAAGAAACACCAGGAAGTAAAAGGAGGGGATGACAACAAGCAATTAGGGGTTGACACAGCTGCTTATTTTAGTGGTGATGTTGGCATAATGAAATGACTGTGAAATCATGGCAAGATCTTACCTTTGGCCTTAAGGGTTTCCAAATGCTGCTATGGTAGATCTCCCAGTTTTACACACAGACATTTGCAGGCATCCAAAGGACCTCTATGAGTGACTTGAGATAACTACAATTGTTTTACATTTTTTGTGTAAGCGGCTAGATCCTCGGCTGTTAGAATTCCATAAAGTTGTGTAGATTTGCACTAGCTTGGATCTGTCTGTTGAAAGAGATAACTAATTTATATGAACCATGGCACAGAGTCACGATGCTAATAATGAATATAGGGTTAACATTATATTATAACTTCATATTACAATTTCTCATAGTCAAGCATTATATTGCTTAGTTAGATAAACAACATCGAGGACTATTTAAAATAAAAGTAACAGTCTAAATCCCAGAGTATGCTGAGAGTAGGGTATAGGTTTATTAGAATTCCCTGCTGCATTTTAAATGTGTGTATCTTTTGATAGTTATTTGTTATCTGGCTACTTTTCAACTAGAAGAGCTTGGTCTTCAGCACTTCAGCAGAATTGTGAAATCACTGGACACTGCAAAAATGCAAAAGGTAATGAAAGTACAAAACATTTTTTAAAAAATTAATGATCTCTTCATTGTGCTTGATTAAGCAGATGACTTTTCTCAACTTGCATGATAATTTAAATTCAGAAATTAGTGTTATTTCCGGTTTAAATTCAGAAATTAAATTAGTATTTTGTTATAACAAAACCCATCCATTTCTGTACGTACACAGTGACTCATATTCAGTCAAAGATCAACTTAAAATGTATTTTATATAATCTGAGAAGGTAGAATAATCACATGATTTACAGTTCTTGTGATTTACAGTTGTTCCTCTAACTTGCATGCTCGCTCTTGGCTCTGCTCACATTCTTTCTTTGACTTTAGGCAGGAGAATTTTTTTCCATACACAGGGAATCTACTGAAACTTGCAGTTCTTGCTGATTAGTGTTCTCTTGTCCCTGAACAATCCACTACTACTTCAATTATCAAGCCTATTGTCCTTCCATCTCTTTTTCTCCTTCCCAAAAACCAATTGCTCATTTGGAGCTATGCATGTACCAGTTACCCAGTTACAACATACATGCAATTGGCCAAACTATTGCTGCCAAATAGAAGGCGTGACAATAGAGTTCTGCCTGCCTTTTCCTCTCTGGAGTCACAAATTTGGATTTTGCTCCACTACTTCTTTGCTAATTTTAATGAAATCTGTAGAAATATAGATCTCTACTCTTTCAGAATGGTTGAAAGTGCTGATTATCTTAAAAGCTATATTGTAAAGAGGGGCAGAGGGATAAACTGAGCAGCAGTGCTTTCTCATAAGCCCTGTTTTTTTAGGGAACTGGGCTAAAAATTAAATTACTGGTGACATAGCATATGTAATTTTGATCATCCAGATGTTTCAAAGCATAGGCCAAACACAGCGTTTGAATAACATATATGGAATTCAAGCAATAGGCAAATTTTAGTAATTAATACTCAAAAGAGTAAGGTTTATCCTTATTCTGATTATTTTGAATGTTCATGTGGATGCCAGTGTCTCTTTAATAAGTGCAGTTGCTTTGTAATATGTAGGGACGGAGTCTCTGCATGACGTTTTTAGAAACCCTCTATTCACTCTGTTTTGATGGTCTAATGATGGAATGATTTTTATTAGGGGTTTTTTTTTGTCTCCATTAAGAGACAGAAATTATATATTTCATTAACTGTTAGAAAGAACAGAGAAGTGGCTGGAAGAATTATCATAATCTGGTAGACAGACAAATCACTGTCTACTGTGCTCTCCCAGCCCCTCCTTTGGTAAACATCTTAGACACAAGCCACTGGATTGGATGCATCTCGAGCTCATTCAGCTAGCAACACAATCTTCCCACTTTGCGCCAGTTCTCTCTTGTTGATTCCATTCACCAAGCTTACTATGGCTTAAGCATCAGTGCCCTGATGTTCTATTTCAGATAATTTCTCCTTCCTTGTCTGGAATAACTCTTTTCTGCTGCATTATGCAATGGGCTGCACCTGCTACTTTTTTTCATGTAGATGTAACTTTGTTTGCTTAAGTATATTATCAGATCCTCATCACCATGGTACCTAGGTTTTCTTCTCTTGCATTAGAAGAGGTTCTTTGTCTCCAAAGTGATGCTAGATTATATTAATGCACCTGCAGCAGAGGATTTAGAAGCAGCATTTGGTCCCCCCAGCAACAGAGACAAAACCAGCAGAAGGTCGATCTGCAGCCTTAGCAACAGAAGTTTTCAGAAATTTGGAATTTTCCTTCAGGATGCTGACCCATAGACTGTATCTGAATTCAGTTGAGATGCAGAAAAATTTTTCACATATATTTACTTAGATTTACTTTAATTGAAAAATAAATTTTTCTGCATATCACAGGCTGAATGGAATTTTCTTAATCATGCAGATAAACCTTACTCAAATGAGTAGTCTTCAGTTGAATGAGATCGACTTGTGTGAGTAGACCTTTCTCTTAATGGACTGCATGATGGAATCCATTCAAATCAAAGTGACAGTGTTTGCCTATGATTGATGCATGTTCAGATATTTTCATTTAGGTAAAATATCCAGGCTGAATAATAATGCTACCTCACTAACACGTGTTAATCTGCTTGAACAGGAAATCATAAGCTCCCGTTCTGTAATGTTAAGAATACATGCAAAAATTCTTTAGGGTTGTATAATTATAGAATCATAGGATAAAACCCAATTTTGTAACTTTAGTGTGATTGTTCTTCTAAGAACTTAGCTATGCATTGCTAGCTCAAGTTTATTTTTCTGTTCTACTATTGATACATGTTATTCTTTTGTATTTATTGTAAAATGTAAGGGTTTGTAAGTTAGGGAAAATACACTCTTGAAATAAAAAGTTGAATTAAACATCTTTATAATTTCATAATTGCCTTGTAAAAAAAGCAAAATAACTGGTGTTTTCTTTGTAGCATTCAAGAACCTGTTTTGTTCTGTTTCATGTTCCAATTGCTTCTCAGAGCAGTAAAGTCCTTTAGAAATAACTTCTGAGATCTGCAAAGGAAAATCACTACATAAGAACTGGGTATTGTAATTGCTGTTATGATGAGTAGCAACAGTGGGACAAGACCAGTAAGAAGTAGGACAAGATCAGCCTCATGGTGGACATGGGGGTAAAAAAAGTCCAAGTTGGGTCATACAGTGGCAGGAGAACCTGAGACTATGGCTAGGACACTTTTCTCTACACCTTTAGCTCAAAATATGATCCTCAAGATACAGTTGCCCATTACAATTTCTTCATAGAAAAGCCTTCTTAAGAGCTTCTTGCTTGCTTTCCTTTTCATTTCTCTGTTGCAGTTGAAAGGTACAATCCTATGGGTGGTTGAGCTGCCAGAGCTGAAGAACTAAACTACAGTAAGAGGGAAGGAATCAGCAGAGGAATAAAGGAGCGGACAGGAATGTCCTTGATTGCATTTACCACTACAGGAAATAGCTGTGGGTTTGTACAGCCCAAATAATATCATTCTCAGGTAGTGGCTGATCTGTAGGGAGAGACAGAACCTGCTCTTCTTGCATTTACTTTCTTGAGTCAAAAGCTTGTGTTGTGAATATAAGGATTTTAGCTCTGCAAATGACGACAGGGATGTAAAGATAGTACCAGATGAGGAAACTTCCCATTTTTTGTTTTTTTAGAAATCTATACAATCCTACTGTGTACAAATATGTTAAGAATATTAGCAGGGCGTGTTCAGATTCTCAGAAGGAAGGTATTAATTCAACCCACGTGTAAAAATGCATTACAAAACAGTCTTTAATTATACACAGTTGTCTTACTACAGCCAGAGTACATTAAAATAGTAAAAGTTAGTACAATTAATTTCCGGTGTAATTCCACCACTTCTAGAAGGGAAGTGAATCTTGGTTATCATGCTCTGTGAGTAGTGAAACTCTTGGAACATTCAAGACGGAGGAGTAAGCAGAATAATTCTGCTGTCAAAATGGCTGTCCAGTGACTTATCTAAGGAGACATGCTAGTAACATCCAAGCAGAGAACTTAGAGCTTTGTTTTGCTGCTATAGAAGCAACAACTGCTGATACTGGGATTGCCACCCATGTCACATGTGGCCAAGGGCAAACCAGAAATATAAGGGATATTTCCTAGAAATTCAGTTCACAAAACACAAAAGTTTCTATTGTTAAGAAATGAAATGTGCTACGTCGTCGTGGGTCTTATTCTGCGAACATTTGCCATCTGTGATAGGGATTATCAAAACCAAAACTGTGGACTTTTTGACTCAGGCAGACTGTGGTCAGAAATGATGTTTGGTAATGCTGCACTGCCGTTTGCAATCCCTGCGTTGCCTGGATAACTGTTCCAGGGCTGCATTCAAAGCCTTCTCTAGTATGATGCATACTGGGGCATATCCTTATTGTAGCATTCCTCTAGGGATGAAATATACATCGCAGTATTGATTTCTGATTACACAGTCAACCATTCTCTGTACCTCACAGGAGTACATCATAGCATTTATCAATCACATAATCACCCGTTGGTCGTAATGCCATGTGAAATGTTAATGACCAGTACTTAGCTGGTGTTGCAGTAGGAGGCCTCAAAGGGTAGTAGCCAGCTAGAAATCACTAACTGTGTGCCTTTATTATAACTTCATCTAGCTTGAAGAGGTAGTTGAGTTGCTAGTACTTCATAAAAGATAGTTTTGGCAAATATTTAGACGACCTAGATGGAGATCAGTCAGGGAGAGCTGAAACAACAGTTCAGAGGCTTAGTTTCATGTGGCAGTGTAGTAGACAACTGACTGAAGCCTCTGAGGATGGACTGGGCTGTAAAAGAGGAATACTGAGGACACTGAGATGGAGGAGTTCAGTTTAATGAAAGCTAGTGAAGGAAAACTGGAGGATTTACAAATCACCACCTGCAGTTTTCTACATCAACTACTTCTGTGAGCTCTCTGAATACCTAGAAATTTGAAACTATTATAGCTTCACCCCTTGGGGTCTGCCTCATTTTAGGCATATCAGTGCATGTTCAATCCACCCCTGTACACACACTTGCTTACACGGATTTAAAAACACGTGTTTTATAGACTGTATATAGTTAGGGCCTTCCATAAGGTAAGAGGAGTACTTTGGCAGGGAACATGTTCACTGGGTCTATAATTATATATACAGCTCAGATACATGGATGTAAAATTTTGTGACAATAACTGGTAGAATTAGAGTATATACAATGTTTTGTTGGAGAGTATGAACTCTGTCTAGACCTCCAGCATTTTATTTATACATCACACAAGGACAAATTACTATGTTAGGTGAAAAAACTAATCCAACATGCATGCGCTACAGAGAAAGATCCTCCGTAAGGAGAATGAATGAGTTTCTAGACCAATGGGATGAGATGTATCCCTTAGCATACACTTAGCAAACTGCACTGAATCTGGAAGCACCAAAAAAACAACTTCTTCACAATTCAACACTTAGTTTATAGTCATGCTTTTAGGGATGAAATATCTTCTTTTGGATAGTGTGTTGATATGCCAGCATCTGCAGTTTTGGGGAAAAGCAGTAGTTCCTAGGCAAGAATGGTAATCCAAGGGGTAATATTCATTTAGTCCTTCAGTTGTTGATCAGTCTTTTGACTCTACCAGAAGCACAACAGATGAAAATAGGACTAAATTTACCAGTTAATTCCTTGGAAATGGTCACATCAAGACTACAGATTTCAAGTAGCAGGCTTTCTACACATGGTGAACAATTGCAGCAAACACCTTGAGTCAAATTGAATTGTAGCTGAATTATTCACAAAGCTCTGAGCCACCTTGGGCTTGGCACCGTATGTGCCAAGAATTAAGAAGTTCCTTGGTAGTCTTTTAGAACTAAAAACTTAACACAAAGACCTACATGGCTCTATGGAAACCAACCTAGGGGAGGGCTGATGCCAAGTCTGAACTAATAAGCTCTGCAGTCTCCATTCGAAGCTTCTCAAGTGACTGCACACTGCTTTCCAGTATGTCTCATAATGTCAATATTATTTAGTGTGCTTTTTTTCTATTACTGGGATTATTTGAGCATGATACTTGCTTGTACTTTCATTTCCAATAATTTTCATGAAAAAGTTCAGGTGCAAGTTTGGAATTCATATTGCTGTAAGTGATACATGCTGAATCTGAGTGTCATTTTTTCAAGAGTCTATTTCAAAAGGCCATTTGAACAGTTTAAGTTTTAAAGAAAGGCTCTTGACCTTCTGGTGAACTCCATTGTGAAACAAAAGTTCAAATGTTAGTTGCTGTTTCTCCAGCATGTAGAACCCTACAATGTGTAAGTGTGCCAAATTTCAGTCTTCTAGTTTAATGGGAATATGCCAATTAATTATATTTCAATAAAAGAAGAAACCATATTGTATAGCAGCTACTGTAGTTCTCAGCAGTTCTTTCTGCCCAGTTCCCAGGGAGCTGAAAGGAACTTAAGTAATTCAGGTGCAGTGCCAGGCCTGGCATGTTTCTGGGAACCATGGATCATCCAGCTATAGATAATCAGTTGATTGTGGGTATATTAGACTCTGAAACTCTGGGTATATTAGACTCTGATACTAAAATCAGTGTATTGCCATAGTAATTAGTTTTGAATAAAAACTTTTGTTTCACAATGTTTGAAGCAAATTAAAGATGCATCAACACATCCCCATGTTGTAGCCCCCATATTTTGTTTTAGGCCACTAGAAATATTTTACTATTAGTGTTTCACAAAATAGAGCTGAAAGACATGGGGCTGTCCTAACAGAACGAAGAGGAACCTACAAATACCGAGCACCTATGTCTGTACAGGGTAAAATACAAGCAAGTTCTTCAGCAGTGTTTGTAGTAAAAGCAACTATCTTTTTGTAGTCTTATATACACCATACCTTCAGTATTCATGTTAAAAGAAGCCACTTATTATTAGTTTCTTAGATTCTTCTTCAATGCCTTGTATTTGAACACATGGATAAAGGATGAATGGAGTCAGATCTACGATTCGCTGTATGTAAAAGAGAACTGGATTGATCCACTGCTAAGGTAGGCAGAACTTAAGTAGCCTGTAGCCACCTCAAAGTTTAAAAGCTGGGGAAAGCTTCCTCTGAAAGTTTTTTTAATTTGCTGTTAAAGTGTTTCTCCTACTGAAGTTACTTGAAAGTCTTCTTGTCTTGGTGAGACTGCAGTAATCCCTTCTACTTACCCAGAGGCAAGGTTCTCTCATAGGAAAGTCAAGTCCTTTCACAGCTGTTGTACATTTGCTTCTCAGTGTCCCTGAATAGATCAAACATCATAGGGAAAAAAAAAAAAAAAAAAATCAGAAGGTTCAAATTACCTTACAGAGTTAGACTCATGCCTCATAAGTCACTTCAACATCTGTATGACATTAAACATTTGAAAAAAGATGTTTGACTTCCCTGAGTTTGGCTTTATGCACAGGCTTCTGTATGCTGATGGTTGTAAAATCCCTTCTGAGCAAATCAGATAAGCATGTAAACAAGTCTTTTAAAATTGTTATTTATTTACACAACTGCAGCATCATTTAACAGTTTAAATGCTCTGAGGTGCCTGGTGTGACCACACATTGGTTATGTAATGATACAATAGCATGAGTACCCTTGCCAAACTTTCCTGTGAGAGAGTGAGTACCCTTGCCACTTTCATGAGGAGAAACAGTAGCTCAGTAGCCTGTTGTGTCACTTTTTCACTCTCACTTTTACTCAGGACAGATAAATTAGAACTAGCATTGGTACACCAATGTGACTGCAATCACACATCCTCCTCACTGCAGTCAGTATAGATTAACCCAGATGATGGCAAACACTGTTAGACAAAAATACGCTACAAACAATGTCAGCTGAAAAAGAGTTTGCATCTAGTTCTGTTGTATCAGTCAGTAGAATTAATCCTTTCACACTGTGTAGATTACATTCAATGTAACAAATACATATTTTGCCTAGAAGTAGTAAATGTAAATTGTACAGGAACATTAAAGACCATATTTGGTTACTGGGTTTGAAATTTCCTTCAGGGGTTTGAGGATGCTTTGATCAGTTTAATGAGTTTAGTAGCTTAAATTCTTTTAAATATATCTTTGTATTCCTCTTTCTAATGCTAGTGAGGTTCACAGAATCACAGAATTGTCTAGGTTGGAAAAGACCTTGAAGATCATCCAGTCCAACCATTAACCCAACACTGACAGGTCCCAACTACCCCAGATCCCTCAGCACTAAGTCGACCCGACTCTGAAACCCCTCCAGGGATGGGGACTCCACCACCTCCCTGGGCAGCCCATTCCAACACCCAACAACCTGTTCTGTAAAGAAATGCTTCCTAATATCCAGTCTAAACCTTCCCTGGCACAACTTGAGGCCATTCCCTCTTGTCCTATCGCTTGTTACTTGGTTAAAGAGACTCATCCCCAGCTCTCTGCACCCTCCTTTCAGGGAGCTGTAGAGGGCGATGAGGTCTCCCCTCAGCCTCCTCTTCTCCAGACTGAACACCCCCAGTTCCCTCAGCCGCTCCCATCAGACCTGTGCTCCAGACCCTGCACCAGCTCCGTTGCCCTTCTCTGGACACGCTCGAGTCATTCAATGGCCTTTTTGTAGTGAGGGGCCCAAAACTGAACACAGGAATCGAGGTGCGGCCTCACCAGTGCTGAGTACAGGGGTAAGATCCCTTCCCTGTCCCTGCTGGCCACGCTATTGCTGACACAAGCCAGGTTAATGTAAAGAGTTCGTGTAAAGAGTCCTGTTTATTTTAATGGACCTGCATTACTTGCAGAAGTTACTTGCAAGCCTCATCCCATAATGGCAGTACTAGCTAAGGTAGCAGTTACATAAACACGTTCCTGTAAATTTTCATTGTCAGCTGTTTTTTTAAATTCTGGGAAAGCTCCATTACATGCTTAAGGATAGAACACATATAGAGGATGAATAACTGACATGAAGCTGTCACCATAATTAGCCCTGTTATAAGCTGCTTGTGTCTTACCTTGAATTCTGCACCTTCCTGTCATTCCTTGGAAAAAGTCTGAACCCTCATACAAGCCAAAATCCAAACTCAGAGAAATCAAAATCATCTTGACTTCCCCAGGGAGTCAACCTTCAGGGTTCACTGAGGGTTCATTTCCTAATTCACCAAATCCTTTACATCTTTCTGGTCTTGTTATTAGAACTGCCTGTGCTTTCTGTCAGTTGGCAAAAGTGGCAATAGTTAGACCACTGTTTGTTCATAGTCTCTTTATTTAAGTATGTTAAGTGTGTACTTAGCTTATGACACCTGCATTTCTGATTCATAGTCTGGTCCTCCTGCAATACGTACTGCCAACATAGTTGCTTATTCAGTAAAAACTGTGGCTATTTCACCACTAGTACTCTGAGTTGGCTAGCATTTGTAAGAGGTGAAGGAACACAGTCGAACTAAATCATGAGTACAAATTCATAGTCAATTTTATTAAAATTGAATGGCTGAAAGCATTACAGAATTTGCACTGATGCCAACCTCATACTGCATGTAAGTTTGTATGAAAAGAAAAATAAATAAAATTGAAAAATCTGTTTTTATTTGAAGATGGCAGCCAAAAGTACAGCAACTGATTGAACAGCTCACAGATAAATTAAATAATCATACTACCACTGTCAAGACTTCGACGGTCACTCAGCCAAAGGAATTTAATTTGACTGTACCCAAACCACGTGCCATTCCTATACCTCTGCTAATACCAGTACTGGAAAAAAGGCCACCTGTGAGTGTTTTTCTGCTTTGAGAGATACTAAGTTGTATGTATGCTTGTGCACAAAATCATGGTAGGGGAGTTAATAGTCTCTTTAAAAATAATTGTAGAAAATCTATAAACTTTGACAGATCAACAAGAATTTTTGTAAAATTCTGTGTTATTGAAGGTCAGATTTCTTAAAGAAAAACAAACTAATTGTTTTCATTTCAGTGATTCTTTTCATTTCATTGAATGTTGTGTAGGCAAATTGTAAGCCAAACAAAGACAAGGGAAAAGGTTGGTTCCAGTAGTTGTTTTGTGACTTTCGGAGGTAGAACTATACAACTGGGTGCAAATTTATGACAGTATTGATACAAGTATTTCTGGTAGTCCTTGGATTTTTAAGATGTTTGCTTTGGATAATGCACTAAAGCAGCTAATAAAGGAACATTAAAATTAAAATTTTTTATAAACTTAGGGTTTTTTGTAGATGAACTCTCATTAAAATAAATGGCAAAGCAATTTCACTGGAGACGAGATAGCCTCTAGGTTTGCAGCTCCTCCTTAAGGGTCAAATTTTATTCCTTTCTACTTGTATTAATGTTGAATCTCTAAAATTAAGGTTTTTCAGTTTAAATTTATTGCTCACATATAAATGAGACTAGATTTATCTTTGAAATGCTAAGCTTTTATTTTACTCATTGTCTAAGACGGATTCAGTTATACTGGTACAAATCAGAGACATACGATTGGTTTCAAGTTAGCTCACTGGGGTAAGGCAAAGAGGATTTAGGATCAAGCTGCTATGACTAACTTAATAAAGACTCCAAAATAATCTATATTTAAATGCAGTGGGAAGTGAGCTTGGAAGTCATAGTTTTGGGCATTATCTGCCACCTTGTATTAGCACTTCAGGTTTTAAATAATACATGTGTTGAATGCTCTTAGAAACCATTTACATCTTAGGATGGCAGAGCAATTTAATGGCTGTGTGTTATACAGTTAATGGGATTTTACATTGAAACAGCTTAATACCAGGCTCTGAAAAACTGCATTTAATAACTACTTAATCAGTATAGGAATGAGTCATATTGCTGTCATTTTAGTACCTTTATGCTGTGCAGTCCCTCTTAGAATAAATTTGCTTTAATAGGGATGCATTTACTGAAGTTCATTTGTGTTGTTAGGATTATACTAAATTTGGTTTACATTCTGGCCAAGTCTGCAAATTTAAAAGCTTGTGTGAATATAAAACCATTAGCGTAGTAGTGACATATGTTGTGCTCATTTCTGTACCTATCTCAGCAAATTAAACTTCGCTTTAATTTGCCATATTGTTGCCAGTATCACCATTTTACATCCTGAACAGAGACTGAAAAGACAGCCCAGATCACAAGAAAGAGTAAAGTGAGAGCAGGCCATAGTTTTGGCTACTGTGTGGTGGGGGGGTTGTATGTAATTGCAAGGAATGCACAGAAATAAAACTCTTCCAGATTACATCCCATAATCTGCTGCAGAATGTTCTCATCCATTTTTTCCAGAAGTTGTTCATTTTATGAGATATGCAATAAAAAATGCATCTGTCAAAGATGCATCTGTCATGCATCTGTCAAAGAACTTGACATGTGGTATATTAGCAGGGACTATTGTAGTCAAAGTAACTACAGGTGTAGCTACTGCTCGACTTTGAAACAGTTGTATGAATTCATATGGAGGCATCTGGATTTTGAGCAAAGACTACTGATAAGTTATTGCATCCCTATGGTGAAATTAGTTCATTCTTATTAATGGGATTATTATTTTAGGTATTTCTTTCTGGTAGGCTGCATTATATTCTATAGTATAGATATAGTAGAGATAAAATGCTGAGATAAGATATACCACATACATAGCGTTCAGGAGCTGGGACTGTACCACTGTGCTGCACACCGAACACACGCTTCCTGGAGGAGAGGACGGGAGATGTGGGTTACTGCAGAAGGCAGGGTAGTCTTGGGGATCTGTATGGAGATGGGACTCTCCACTGACCTTGGAAATTTTCATTGGAGTAACATGGGCCTAGAAGGTTAAGATAATCATTCATCATCATAAACATTCATCAGAAGTGGGGGACAGTAAGTGAAAAGGAAAAACACTTTAATTTGAAATTTAGTAATGAAACATTTCACTCTAAATATTTGGTCTAAAGATTATAAATTCTTCACTGTCCTTTGCACAAAAGCATGTGGATGCACACACGAGCATGCACATACGCATACACACATTCATAAATACAATTCTACAAAGAAAAATGAGTGCTTTAGCTTCAAGTTTGCAAAGAAAACAAATGGAGACAGGTGCTCAAACCTGATAATATGCAAAATGATTGGGACACATGTAATTTCATTTGATATCTTGGCCTTGAGTTACAAATAAATTATTTTAATATCACTGCTGTATTAGAATAATAAGATTATGCAATTATTTTATTTTTAGATTTTCTGTAAACCAATAATGTAGTTCAAAAAAATAAAAAGGCCGCACTGAGATGTTCCTGTAACACACCATTCAGCCAAATTTAGTGTATTTTTAAGATATTTTCTTACTATTTCAGCTCTGCCTCATGAGTGGAATTGCTGATTGTTTAAAATAGTTAAATGAGTTAATTCATTTGGCCAATACAGAGGATTTTGTTTGCAAATATATAGACTCACCAATGTATTTCTCTTTATGATCTTGTTATGTATAAAAATAGAAGCTCTTAATACAATCACATTGCTTTAGCTTGCCCTTGTCCCTTTTATGACAGTAACTTTAAAAAAATAGAAGAGTGATGACTACCAAATTTCAAAATGACTATTCAGTTTGCTCTTCCTTAAACTTCTTGTGGTACCTACTTCCTAAATAAACCTCTGGTAAAAGTATATCCACAAAGCATAGTTGGCCTGTCTACTGGCTGGAGATGAAAAGCAGGGCTGGTGTCTTTTACTCCCAGCACCCTTTCTTTCACATTAGGATTAAGTAGGTACCATTTGGCCTTTCTGATCTTTCTATTGCTGGAATTTAGAGTTTACTTACAGCGACTTATTCATCCTCTTACAGCAACTGAGTAATTGCTGTATTGTCTGTCTGTCTGATTGGTACTCATCACCATGGTATCTGAGGGCTAAATTACAAGGCTAAGATAATTTTTGAAACAGAGCTGATTGATTGAAAGTCGTCTTAAATTACTTGGAGTAAGCATAGCAGTTTCTGAGGAGAGATTTTCAGCTTACACTGGCAGATGAGTACAGTTTTGCAGGTAAAGCACATGACTAGGAAGAAGAGTGAAATAAATTGATACTCATTGCTTGTGCAACCCTTTGCAAATCCTCTGGGCTTTAATTCCTCCATCCATAAAGGCATAATAAAAATTCTTAGATACTTCTGGGAAATTGTTGCAGTTCTACTTCACTTAAAAAGCTCACAAAAATACTTGAGCAATCTCACCAGGGCATTTAATTGCTAGCTGCTTCTGTTTGTGCATTTGTTTTGCCTGTAGATAATGATGTCAAATAGCAAAGGCAGTGGAAAGGACATTAGATTGATGAGTTTTTCAAAGCATAGCTCTTTATATATTCCAATAAAACTAGATGGGATCCCCATGTTCCCTAAACTGACCTCCAGTACAATACACATAGATTTTCCCCATTAATTCAAGAATTAATTCTGTAACTTGTAATTGAGCTAGAACATTTTTAGCAAGATAAATATTTATGCAGATGTCCAGTAAACTGACAGACTATCTCACCCACACAGGGAGGAGACATCCAGTCTTTTTTCAGAGTTTGCTCTGGGCAAAATTTGTTGCTCAGGCAAATATTGAAATCCCCCAGAAGTTTCAGCCTAATTCAAAGCCATACTGTCCCTAATCTCCTGTTGATCCATATGACAGCCAGACGATAAATCTTTCCTGGTCATTTTATCTGTAGCACTTTCTGATATGTGAACACTTTCCCAAATCTTTGACTAATGCTAGGAGAGCCCTCTCAGTCCTCTACCTCCAAACATTTACACCTCCAGTGTTATGTCCCTACAAGGACATTAGGACAGCCGTAGTAAACCAGAGCAAAGGCCCATTTTACCCAGTGTTTTTTCTCTACGAGTGGCCAAACACAGACGTCCAGGAAGACTACAGGGAATGGACAAGCACAGCTGCTGCTTTTCCCAACTGCCTTCTCAGTCTCCCACATTTCAGCTCAAAGACTTCCTCAGTTACAATGAAGTTCCTGGGTATTTAATAAACTTCAAAGGATGGTCTTCCCTCTACTTCTTTGGAGTCTCTGTAACTTGTTGCTACAACCACACACTGTGCCAGAAAGCTCCACAGCTTAACTTTAGTCAGCTGCCCTATATGGCTGTCAGTGCGTGAAGCTGAAGTTTATGAGATGCCAAACAGAACTTTTCCCCTTCTGGCAACATTTTTTTACCTTCATAGGCTGTACAGGATTTATTATTTCTTTAGCCTTTCTTATACTAGTTTCACATTTTTCTTTCTGGTCTTTTGACCAGGGGTTATATTACATTGGACAGGACTGAAAAGCCTGGGTAGTCCAGCTAATTGGAATCTGTTCATGTCTTCTACACTGGCACTAATAGAAAAGAATCAATATTTATAAAAATAACTGTAGCTATTCTGCGTTTTTTTCCTGCAAGAACATGTCGCTTGGAATGTTTTATACCCCATATTGTTGAGATTATTGCCTTTTAATATAGGTTCCTCCAAGCACCTACAAACCTCCACAGGAAAAAAAGCAACTAGAGGAAATCAAAACAAAAAATCGTCGAAAAGCAGAAGTAAGTGTATTATGTTCTTGTTCTACTCTTTCCTTTCTTCTAAACTGTTTCTTCTGTAATGTTCCATTTCCATAACTGTTAGAACTTCATCTGAAACATATTTGCTTTTGCACCTAATAGCTCCTGGCTTTTTCTCTAGAGTCATTAAGTTTGTATCCCCTGTTCTGTTCTATCACCCTTTTTCCAGACAAGGTCTGCCTTTTATTCACTATACAAATACTGTGTGAGAATTGATGCAAGTAGCCATGTGAGGTAGCAGATAGATGCTTTCTTTCTTCTCCTCCTTGAAATACTATAGTGGCTCTTTTACTCCCACAGGAAATGCAGATATTTAAGGTATTCGCTTAATAATTAAGGCTTCAAAATACAAAATATGTTCAATATTTTTGTTTGTTTTCTCTAGTAACTGATAAATAAGCACATCATCACTCACTGTTTTAAAATATCAGCACATTCTGACTTGGGTTTTGTGCAGACTCCATACTCTGCTTCAGCAGGCTGAGAGAGTGGGAAGTCATCATGATTTGTAGAGAAGCAGAGTACATGGTCTGTGTGTTAAGAGAGCAGGAGAAGGAAGGGCCCGGGAAAACAATGGAACAGATCTAGTTATTTGATCCAAACTTTGATATAATCCTGTTCAATGAGTTAGCTCCTATCATAGTTAAAGCAGATAGTTGTCGCCTCCTCCATGGAAGAGAATTAATTCTCAGTTTCCACTTTCTTCCTCCCCACACTGCAATCTCCATATCCAATCGAATGACAGCATTAGCTTGGTAAAAGGCATGCTATTTGACTCCTTTTTATCTGCACTCTCCCACCCCCATTCTGAAAATGCCTTACTCTAGTTTTCACTAGCCAGTACAAGCCCATTTATCACTGTTCTGGGCTCTCCTCACGTCCATGTGAAAGGGGCATTGGATTCTGTTCCTAAACTATAGTAAATGCTTTAACATGCAATAGATTCTAGGGGGATAAACTTTGCATTCCTTTTGCTGGCCCATCACATTACCTATGCTTGATATTTCATTATAAAAAATTACAACATTTTGTATCCTTTTATTATTTCCATACTGTGGAAAAAGCACACACATATTTGTCTGTGTGCTTATTTGTACGTACAAGCTTCCCAGAAAAACTGGGGAGGAAAAGCAAGATATCACACTGCCTATATTGTCAAAAATCTATGACAACTGTAAAATCACTTAACAACCAGCCACATTCTTCAGTAGAGAAAATGTATGAATACAAGGAACAAAGGAAAACCACCACAGAAATTACAGCTGCAATAACAGCAGGTTTTGTTGCCTCTGGAATGTTATAAAAGGCATCCAAAGTATTCACAAAGGTCAGTTCCCTAGACTGTTTGCTAAACAAGCTGAAATATTGGGTCCTAAAAGAAATATGCATTAAAAATACCATTTATTTCATAGCATTTTTACAGAAGCTATAGGAAGTACCACATGTGAGCATCTGTAAGAAGGAGTGACAACAGTGGAAGCCGTACTCTAGGCAGTTAGGGAAGTGCTGATGTTATGGACAGAGGCTGTCCAGAAAACCATCAGAAAATCTAGTCTGTGTTTCACAGCTTTGATTAGAGATTTGGTTTACAACCAAAAGAAATAACCCCAAACTGGAAATGTAGCTGCCTGTACTTCCTCTTTTAAAATGACAGGTGGAATTACTGTTAGGGGTGTGCCTATTGGAGCAAGCCTTGGGCTCAGATCCCTGATCATAATTATCTAATTTAACTCAAAAACAAAGTCATTATTCGTTAGCTATGTGCAAACAGTTACTACCTATGGGACTGATGTGCCATAGATAATTATGAGGCTTTTAAGTGGAATTCTGGATGAGCAACATGTTTCATATGGGCAGATCTATCAAAGGCCTGATGGCCTATGCAAAGGATACAACCAGGCAGAACTATGCAGAAAATAAAGACTTGCCTACTTCAAGTCTTTAAGCAGGAATTAAAATTCATATAAATACTAAGTCAAGCTTTCATTAACTGGAAACAATATACTGGTGGGGCTTCAAGGCTTTTTGATACAGAAAATTCTTATTAGAGAATTTAAATGTACTACACTCTTTAAGCTAATTACTTTAATTTTAGGATCTGCTCCTGAAAGCAAATACTAATCAGTTCAGGTGTGCAACCATGAAGTCTGAAAAGAGAGAGGTATGCTACAAAATACTTTATTACTTTAAAATCCCTCAGTATAAAGATGAAAAATTATTGAGTAGTTAAAGATATCTCAAAGTATTTGAATTTTTTTTTGGGGGGGGGGGGGGATTAGGAAGTATGTGCTATCATTTATAGCTGTACTGTCATTTCACATCCATATACTAACATTTGCCTCTTTGGATGCATAATGCACAATCCCCCTTTCTCATACTTCTGGTGCTGCTTTATAGTCTCCTAATTTTGCGACAAGCAGCCTTTCTGTGATACTACACCAAGTCTCCAAACTGGCAATATTTCTCTAAACCTACATATTATTTTTCCATTAACTTTTATGTCACAGAACAGCCAAGCTGAGGGAATAACAGTCCCATTCATACAGAATTCTTGATTTGGTTCATTCCCAGTTCACAACTATGTCACCAAACTATGTCTGTAATATATTCATTTCAGCATCACATCTGCATATTCTATTCACTGTGTTCATCCCCATGGTACCAGACACTTTCACATCAGTATCTATAGCTAACACCATAAAATTAAATTAATAGCCATCAGTAGAATTCTACCGCTATTTAATAATCTCATGAAGTATGCTTTGATACCCTATTTTGTCTTCCCAATATCTATTTCAGTTAAGAGCTGAATATATTCATATATATAGCTAATATTTCATACTCGAAACATCACTGTTACTTTTTTAGCATTATTTTAGTCAACAAATTTTAGTCAATATTTGGACCTACCTTTGTGTGGTCATTTGATATGAAACATTCCCACTAAGTTGGGTGTACACAGCAAGTTTGTGTGGATATAACAATTCCAAAATACATCCCCTATGACTGTATTTGTCACTCTAGATGAATATTCAAGAGTGATTTTTGGTAAATATCATGATATTTTTTGTTGAGTACGTGAAAATCTGTCTCTGAAATGAAATAATGTATTTTTGGTTTGAACTGCAGAACCCACATGACAGTATGAAGAGAAAACCAGCATTCCGGGCTCAAAAGATCCAAAGCAAGGTGAGTAACCTTTAAGATACTTTTGTCAGATGTACTTGAAAACTTTGGAGTGCAAAACACACACGCAAATTATGTGGTAATACAAACTCTACTGGAATCCATGGTTTTATACTAAGTTCTGTGGCCAGGAGCATTAGATGGATTTGGTCTATGGCTCATAAATTTTGGCTTATGCACCATTAACAATCCACAAAGAAATGGTCAGGGAGCAACAAGAGTGTGGCTACTCCAGGAGGGAAGAGAAACAAGGAGCCAAAGATAATGAAAGCACAGGCTGTGCCCTCACCAACCAGGCCACAGTCTCTGAAGGTGACAATGTGGGTGGTAGTTGCAGGTTCTGCTGACAGCAAGTCATCATTAGACAAAGCAAGGTAACGAGTCAGGTCTGGGGCCCACCCAGGATGTCCGGTCAGGAGACAAGCTACAACAGCAACCCAGGTCCACGACAGCAGAAGACAGAACTGCAGAGACAACCAGGAGGAGAATTACCTCCAGCATAATGGGAAAGGACCACAGCCTGTGTCTGAGCTTAAGTGGGGCTCCCAGACCAGTGAGGGTGTGAATGGGGGCCCTGGGTGAGGCTGGTCAGGGCAATTGAGAGCCGTTGGTTTCCTGAGGGCCCTGACAGGTAAGTTGTGTGCAGTTGCACAGTGTAACTATATTGTCTTAACAGTGTTTTCAATTACAAAGGGAGAAGTTTTTATGTAAAATGGTAAGGACTGAGAATAGTCCACAGGAAAAAAAAAGAAAAAAGAAAAGAACTGCAAACCCCTGGTTTAAGAACTCAGCACAGGGACAGAAGAATCTTGTGTCTGTAAACCATTGTTTCAAAATGAGATCCTAAAGAATGCTGAGCAATCATTCCAGCTAATGACTGTCTGATACACAATATACAATCAGTCTGAATGTTTGTCTTGTTTCCTGTAGACACATACTGAGGTCATAAAATCCACTGTACTGATTGCTTCTCTGCTAGAATTTCCAAGGGTCAGAGAATTGTAAACATGGAAAAAGGGGCTGTTCCGCCTTACGGTGTAACACATGAAAACTCACTTTGCTAATTCTGCAATAACTGTACTACAGATAAATCTTCAGTCTTACTTCGTTCAGTCTGTCGCCTTGTATTTGTTTCAAGTTCATATGCAGAGTAATTTATTGTGGAAACTGTGCTTGTATTGTGACCTCAAATATCTTGTGAGCAAGTCTACCTATTCTTGAAAACTATGTAGTTAGGTACAGCTCATAAACACGTTGGAAAGACTGATCCCCTGCTTAGGGAACTGGGTATCTGGCAACTATTTCTAAAACAGATCTGGCATTTGTCACATACTGAAGCTATCTTTAATAACAGTATCACCTACTCAGTCTGCTTGCTTACAATACAGCAGCATTTAAATTACAGAAAAGTAGTAAGATACCCGTTCCTTCTGCACTCAAAAGAGGGGAAAAAAACCAAAACAGGAAACATTTACATAGTTAATCCAAACATGCATGACCTGAAATTATGTGGGTTTAGTTCAAGACCGTGTATATTCCACTTCCTTTTCTGATAATGTAAAATACCTTAGTGTGGACTAATGAGAGTCAAACCATCTGCTTAAATTGCATAAAGAAAAATCTGGATCTGGTACCTTATGGCATTGATCGGGGCCACTTCTAACACCTGCTAGTATCTCCTCTAGGAGCACAGTCAATTTTATCTTGTCTAAACACATTTGCCTTAAAGGTTGGTTAGGTGATATTCAAGATGCTGCTATAACTTTCAAGCTGAGATAGGGATATTGTTATTGACTTTTAAAATACTTTCTCGTCCTGTTGCCTTCCTGCCTGTGCAACACTGTGAGCAAAGAAATCCTAAGAGGAAGGTTTATCCAAGATGTATAAATAAGATTATAATCTGTCCTCAAATTAATGAAATTGTATAATGTTCTGACCAACTAGTCTTTTCCTTTCCTCTTTTTAGAACACCCACAGTGTATTAAATATATATTTTTTTCATTTCAGACACATTTATTATGTGCAGCAGCAATTATTTCTCACTGCTGCTACAAAATATCTATTCATCCTTTTCACTGGCAGAACGAGATGGTACAAATGCATCATCACTGTCTCAATCTGCGTCTTGCTCAGATCAAGCCTTCCTCTTTACATATTTATTGGTTTTGGTGAGCTATTGTGTGTTCATTAGGTGGCAATACTGAATACAATTTTCTTCCACAAGAATTACAGTGTTCTGCAGTACTCCTGATTATTTCCATTTTCTCAACTTGAAAAAAGGGAAGATACCTTACAACAAGAAGAGAACAAGTAAAATTCAAAACTTCCTTGATATCACATGACATAGAAGAATCTATTCAGTTATTTTTATTTTTTATATTCTTAGGAGTCCTAGTTATTTTGCCTACATGGGCTGTCATATTTCTGTTTCATTGTCATACAGTCATATTTCTGTTCGATAGACTGGAACTGAAGTTAAAGGTATTTCCATAATCATTTTTAGTTCAGTTGTCTATTCCAAATAATAGTTAGTAGAGAACATGAAATCTGTATACACAGGTAGTTGCCAAAAATACAAAAATTTCTACATGTGTCAGAGAAAATGTCTACTCTAAGTAGACATTTTATACACAGTATAGTGTATCAGGCTGTGGCGGGAATATTCATATCATGCAGAAGACTTTGCAGAGAGTTGAGAAGCAGACCAAAAGGAAGGAAGGATATCATTAGGCATTAAGAAGATTAAGTATAGTGAGTCAAACAAAAGAAATAAAACACATTGGTTTGTGTTCTTTTCCTAAATTCTTCAAGATATCATCATTTTGCCAAGAAACAGGTAATTATTTTTTGTCCATTAAAATGTGCCATCTGTGTGGAAAACACAGTAATTCTACTTAGTGAATTTCTAGGTGATAGCATGTGTTTGTTATCCTCAACTTACCCAATTAATATCAATTATAAAGCATCCTTTTTTCCAGTTAGCTTATGTATTTCAGGAGATTTCAGCACATATTTGTGCATACAATATTTGCAGTATATAGCTTGAGTTATTCTGTGCATCTGTTTCTCAGCCACTCATTAAGCTGTTAATTTGGAATTTAAATATATGTTTGGATTCTGAACATCGAATTCATCTGGATTTAGGTCAAATGTGTAATGTCTAAACTTTGTTTTCTGCAGAAACGATCCCAGCTCTTATCCCACCAGCATTGTTTTGCCTCAGATCAGATCAGGTGTGAAAAGGTGATATATGTGCAGATACATGTTTCTGCAAAGGTGATATATTTTTTCCGAATAGCCTCCATGTGCAGGGAACATTTTTAACCAGCAGAAAGGTTGTTCCCCTACTCCCTCAGTGTTTAGAGGTTGTCTGGAAGTTAGTCCTAAGAAGAACTGCAAAGAAGCCACAGGATCTAGTCCAAGTTACACCATGAGGCCTGGAAGTCACTGGGAAGTACACTGAGAACTGTACTTCATTTCTACTATCTAGAAAATGGATGTGGAAATTGGTGATGCCAGTCATCTTAGAAATATTTTGAAGTTATAATAGTGATTATTTTTAAAACACTTCTTAGACCTTCCTACGAAAGGCAATGCTCGTGTTTTACTTTAATGGTTTTGGGTAACTTACTGTCTTTCAGAGAAGCAGTTTATTTCCTTTGTCCAAAGCAGATGGAACCTTGCACACTATGTATATGATCATTGAAAAAAATGAAAGGAAGCGAACACATTCTATGGGATTTGACATGGTCCAAGAGTGATTACAAATTTATAATCCACTTGGGGGACTTTGCTGATTTCTTAAGCAGCTTGAGTGGTTTATGAACAGCATGCAATTTCATTGTGAATGTCAGATTAACGCTAGATGAATGCTTTAAGCAAAATTTACACTGTCTTAGGTCAATTTATTTAACCCATTGAAATGTTTTTATACTCTGTTTTATGGTTTACATTACTAACTATAGTATATATATTCGCTTTCCTCACAGATTGACAATATACCTATTAAATTAAATGCTGCAGCTATTTTAAGAGAGGGTGCCCTCTATCAGCGGAAAATGGAACAGGAGCTCAAGAGGTACAATCACGCTTCTTCCTCAGACCGTTTCACATCCCTAGATGTAGAATAATTAACCACATTAACAATAATTAAGTAAATTCCAGGTAAACTAAAAAAATGGATCTGTCATAAGGCATTAGGAAGCTATTCTATAAACACAGTTGACAAAAGTGGACTGATATGAAGGTCTACATTAAAGCCATTGTTTTGCTGTAGATGCTATACACTGTGACTGTGTTCTGATTTAGCACCCTGACTAGTGTTCACTTGCAAAATCCAATAAGGATCACTTGTTATATTTATTCTGATTCTCCAGAATAAATAATGACCCAAATACACATCTATTTCCGTGTTCATTATAAAATATGTCCATTATAAAATATGTATTATCCTCCGCTGTTGTTTCACGTGGGCACCGGTGATACAACCAGGAGCACTCTGAGGAGTGTCAAGAGGGATTACAGAGCCCTGGTAGCAGCAGTAAGGGACTCTCGAGTGCAGGTAGTTTTTTTTCATCGATCCTCCTGGTCAAAGGGAAGGCATTTGAAAGGGCCGGTCAAATCTGTTGAATTGACAAATTGTTATGAGACTGGTGCCACAGGTGGGGAGTTCAGCTACTTAGACTATGGGACTCACTTTGAGAAACCTGGTGTACTGGGGGCTGATGGGGTCCATCTGTCAGAGAAGGCGAAGAGCATCTTCGGTCATAGGCTTGCCAGGCTGGTGAGGAGGCCTTTAAACTAAAGTTGCCAGGGGAGAGGAACCTCAATCCATCCCACTCCTACCAGTTTGATGCCAGTGCCAGCAATAGATACCCAGAGCCTGGAGAGGGATCACAGGTCAGCAGGAGAGCAGCTGAAGAGCAGCACAAAGGAATTCCAGCCAGTAAGTCAACTTCATCGGGGCCCAAATTATATGCCTCTATGCAAACACACGTAGGTGGGGAATTAACAAGAGGAGCTAGAGACATGCACACACTTGCAGGGCCACGATCTGACTGGCATCACAGAGACATGGTGGGATGACTCTTACGACTGGAGTGCTGGCATGGAGGGATACAGGCTCTTTAGGAAGGACAAGCAGGGGAGATGAGGAGGGGGTGTCGCCCTCTATGTCAGTGACCAGCTGGAGTGCAGGGAGCTGTGCCTGGGGATGGATGAGGAGCCGACCGAGAGCTTGTGGGTCAGGAATAGAGGGAAAGGACAGGAGCTGTTATAGTGGGGGTCTATTACAGACCACCCAACCAGGAAGACTGAGCAGATGAGGCCCTCCATAGACAGACAAGCCCTGGTCCTCATGGGGGACTTCAACCACCCCAGCATCAGTTGGAGGGACAACACTGCAGGGCAGAAGCAATCCAGGAGATTCCTGGAGTGCATTGATGATAACTTCCTTCTCCAAGTGATAAAGGAGCCATCGAGGAGAGGTGCTGTGCTGGGCCTTGTTCTCACCAACAAGGAGGGGCTGGTGGGGAATGTGAAGCTCAAGGGCAGCCTTGGCTGCAGTGACCATGAAATGGTGGAGTTCAAGATCCTTAGGGCAGGAAGGAGGGTGTGCAACAAGCTCACTACCCTGGACTTCAGGAGAGCAAACTTTGGCCTCTTCAGGAATCTGCTTGGCAGAGTAGCACCTCCCTTATGAGGACAGGCTGAGAGAGTTGGGGTTGTTCAGCCTGGAGAAGAGAAGGCTCTAGGGAGACCTTATAGCAGCCTTCCAGTAATTAAAGGGGCTACAGGAAGGATGGGGAGGGACTTTTTATAAGGTCATGTAGCAATAGGACAAGGGATAACAGCCTTAAACTGAAGGAGGGTAGATTTAGACTAGATGTAATGAAGAAATTATTTATTGTGAGGGTGATGAGGCACAGGAACAGGTTTCCCAGAGAAGCTGTGGCTGCCCCCTCCCCGGCAGTGTTCAAGGCCAGGTTGGACGGGGCTCTGAGCAACCTGGCCAGGTGGAAGGTGTCCCTGCCCATGGGGGGTTGGAACTAGATGATCTTTAAGGTCCCTTCCAACACAAACCATTCTATGATTCTTTATAAGCCAAATAATTTCAAACATCTCAGTTTTCTTCAATGGTTTGTGGTCAACTACATGCTAAATTTGATATTTGAAATTGCTTATATATGTATATAAAAATACCTGTCCATTTTTATGACAGCGAGATATAGAAGACTAAGATTGTGCTGCTCCACAAGGCAAGATAAGCCAGGAGCTGAGGGTGACAGCATGGCATGAAGGGACAGTGCCCTGACAAGCAGCTCAGTTCCACAGTACCCTGGCAAGGCAGCGGAGCACATCCAGTCAAAGGCAGCAGGGTCAGTCAATGGTCCAGTGATTGCTAGATGAGTCCATAGTGATGAGACAGGGCTGAGGTCAAACCAGGAAGCCAAATCAACAAGGCAGGGCCAACAAGGTACCAGGCTGGGCGCAGGCATACCTACCACATAGTTTAGGCAAGGACAAAGGCTGTTAACGTCAGCTTAAATGTGGCTTCCGGGAAGAAATTCTACACACACAACAGGACTTCTCATAGCTCTTCCTCATATGGTTCTTTTTACTCCAGTCTGATCCAATGTTATGTGGTTGCACTGCAACAGAGATGTCTTTGAACACAAGCCACTAAATCCTAGGCAGAGGTGGGGAATAAGATGTTGCAGGTCCTTTTGGTTTCTAAGGAATACTGACATAAGGGTTCCCCTGACGTCAGGAATCCTTACTCAGCAGCACAGGTTTTCACCTGACATTAACTAGGGAGAGGGTGACTCCTGAATGGCCACTGCATTCTATAACTAGAGTTACAGAACATTTTCACTAATGATTTTAATGAAGATACAGCCTATATCATGTCATCTTGATTGAATATTATTTTTAATCCACCTGACTTAGCAGGTTAAGCACTAAATATTGTTGGTATTTTAAGTCCCAAAATGACTGCCTAAGGTTGGATTTAGTCTTTGAACCTAGCAAATTTTGGTATATGGATCAGGGTTTTAGTGGTAAGATATTATGCATCATTCAGGTTCTGTTACCAGCTATGTATGTATATTGAGGTTATTCTGCATTACATATGATACTGTCCACTATGTCTGGCAGAATTTTGTTCCACTCAGCAAAGGAATAGATATTCCCTGTAACTTAACACTATTTAATATTAATGAGATTTAATCTTCAGCTGCATTTAAGACAAAATAGATACATATATATATATATATATATATGCATTGGGGAGCAGCAGTAAGATGCAATTCACTGCATTTTTGTGTCTCTAGTTCTGCCCTAGTTCTTGGCTCATTCACTCCTCTGCTGTAAGGACTTTGATGGGCCTGCCTCAGGGCTTTGCTATGCTTTTCTCTCTCAGCCAGCACAACAAATAAGAATGTGGCTTTGCTTAATTGCTGAATATTTCTTTGCATCATTACAGCAGTATTATTTATTTGACAAAATACAAACCAGAATAGAATTAAGCAGAAAAGTTTTTAGTTCCCTATGTTAAAGTGGCCAAGAAGATTGCCAAAGAGAAAAGTTATTTGTTCTTTCTACGTCTAAGCAAAGTAATCCTCTGAGAAAATGTACATACTTTCAGCCTGATTCTCCCTGCTCCTTATGAGAATCCATATGTAGTTAAAGTTTGCCCTCTCTTGGGGCTTTGTTTTACTGAAAACTTTCAGATCCATGCCCTCATGCACCTTCTTCCAGCCTGGCTTTCCACATAGTAGGAACAGCTTTTACACTGGAATTAAAATTTATCTCTTGAATGACTTTGTGATGACTGCCTTTTTTCTCTACAGAGATCAAATACCTTCTATCACAACAAACTACGAACCAAGGCAGGGCTGCAGAGCCAGATCCCTAGAATAGTATATTCTTCCTTCTCTCTTGCAGAATTGAAGATTTGCTACGAGGGGCTGGAGACCCCTCTGAATTCTTGGAATGGCAAAAACAGATGCGTGGAAAAGATCTGGAAGAACAGCTGGCTGAAATAGAGTGTAGGAGGCTTCAAGGGAAACTGAGTCATGAAGAGGCAGTTCTAGCCCATCAGAATGTAATTCAAGAAAATAAGATGAAAGCTGATCTAATGAGAGAAAAGGTAATACATACACCATTGCTCAAATTTTGCTTACATTCTCTCAGTGCATAACATACCACAGATGATACCTACTATAAGAAGAAGTAAAAGTTCTATACAGTGTTTTTACTCACTGGAGTCTGCAAACAATGGAAAAATACTGCTATAACTTCCAGATACAGCAATACTTATACATTAAAGTGTTTAATTTGATTGATAACACTTGTGAAGCAAATTGAATAAAACAGGTTAAAGCATTCTCCCCTATATTCATGTCATTGTGCATATCCTTTTTGAGCAGATACTGAGATATTAAGCACCATTTGCAATGAAATCACCAATATATGACTAATTTCATTATCTTGTTAAAATGAGAGCCACAAATATGAAATAGTTTGTTTTCTTAAACTGATGCAATTCAATTTACTTCATATTATCTGACATGACTAGATCTCTCTTACGGGAAAATTCAGTCAGGGAACCCTCTTTGGATCTCTATATATGGAAAACTGAATATTATGCAAAAAAGTATTTTCACACAGTTTCCGGTTTGGCAAACTACAGTTTCCCCAAAACATTGCTAGATTATTTTTTTTTTTCCCCAACTCACATTACATTTTTCCAGTGCTTCTCCTATAAACTGAACAAGTGATCAAGAAATAACTAATAGTATAGATTTTAAAGTCTTCGTAGTCACTATCACATGCTTTGCTTTTCTGTTAGCCCAGTTTGCTGCTATGCCCTGTAGGCCAGCCAGTACTTTTCTCTTGGCCACCTCTCACAGTCTCTGCAGTGACTCAGCAACTTAAGATGGGACCACAAATGCACAAGATTTTCGTAAAGGACATGCTGTAAAAGGGAAACTTGCTTAATGAGTTCCTTTTCTGTCCTATAAAATCTTTAAACCTTTTTTGGCATCGAGTCTTCATGTCTGTTTAGACAGGCTGTAGCACGATCTTAAAGTGAACCCTAGTATGTACAACTGCGCATAGTGTGATCGCTCACAAATCATTGTAATTATTATATTCACCTCAATTTCAGAGCATATGTGTTTTATTTGTTGATAGAAACGTCCAATATATATAGATTTGGGGATGTGCAAATCCAACTTGCTCTAACCTGACCAATTCCAGGCAGCTCCCTTCACTTGCCAACAGATGCTAGCAGGGCACTTCATCCATATGGAGATCTCCAGAAGTACAGAGCACCGATTGCCCATTCACCAACAGCTCGCATGCTAACCCTCCTCCCTCTTTTAAAACTCTAGCCTTTCATCTAAAACAGAAAGTACGGTAAGGAATCTAGCCTGGGAAAATCCAGTTTCCTGCTTCCTGATGAAGAAAGAAAGGGACATGATAGCCAAAAGTGGACTTTTGTATGTTACAGAGATATGACTTAGGCCCAGGAAGATTCTGCAGGCACACAACTACCTGTGTATAAGATTAGGACTCTTCTTGATATCTCACAACCAGATCCAGAGATGGCTTTTTTGGTCTGCTTTTAGAAAAATGTGGGAGTGAATCCTGGAAAATAGCAGTGCAAATGTTATGGAGGACTGTTGTGGGTAAATAAAACAGAGAGGGGAGCTTAAATCTGGGTTTCTATGTTGTCCCCAGACAATGTCCTTTTTTGCTTTTGTAGGTGATGTAATACTTTGAATTCAATTGCCCTTGCCCTTTTTCAATTATTTGAGGCACTCACATCATCAGTTACCAGAAGTTTTATTCACCTGTTTGTTTGGGATTTAGAAAGCAGAGTTGATGCACCTGTATGCAGAGAAACGTCTACAGGAACAGAAAGAAATGAGAGAGCTGGTGGAGCAGGTCGTGGAAGGACACAAGAATGCAAAGCAAGCAAAAATAAAGCTCCAGAAATACAAACAGCAGATAGGTATTTATAAATTTCTGGAAAAATAAGAGATGATGCCAAATGTCCCCAAATTACTTAATCTTTCTTGTAGTGGGCCAATGAAAATTTTTACAGAAAGGAGAGGGAGGTTGAGGGCAAGATCCAGGCTATACATTCCCATGAATGCATGAATATGAATTCCAGGAATAAGTTGATAATGGGTAGATTAGAAATTCTAAACTACTGGTCATGGGAATTACTCTTTGTTTATAAGGGAGAAATACAGCACTAACATTACACAATCAGTTTCCCTTCCATCAAAACGTAGCATATGTGAATGACTGTACTTTTTGTCAAATCAACTTATTAAGTTCAGATTCTTGTGATTCATATCATTAAGAGACGATTTGCCTAGCAACCACTGTGAAAGAATCATGGCTCAAGATTATTGTCTTCTCTAGAGAAGACAGTCCAGGGAAGACAACTGTAGCTAAGGAAAGAAAAGCCATCTCCCAGAAGGACAGTACCACAAGGGAGAAGGATGTAGCACCTCCAAGACAGACGTCATTAGGATGTAGGGAAATAATGTTATCCTCCATTATTCTTAAAGAAAATTTTTCAGTGAATGCATTAGGTAATAAAGTCCAGGGAGAAAGCTGTTCTGACTGGCATGGCTTTACACGTTCCAATCCAACGCCATGCATTCACTGTATGAATAGGCTACCACTAGTTGTGCATATTTTGGTAAGCAGATTTTTCTCTGCTTGTTTATCTCCATATGTGTATCAGTAAGGGGTGAGGTGGGCAGAGGATTCAGCCACTCTGAAATGGGCTAGCAAAGCCTACCAGCCTTTGCAAATCAGTGATTTCTAGGAGATATATATAGCTTAAAAAACTATGAATATTTGCTACTGTATAATATCCTTTTAGTAAACGACACAGTATGCACTAATTAGAACAGAAATTACAAAGCAGTAATTCAAAGTGTCTACTTTATGTATGTATACAGTATGTTTATGTGCTGAATAGAATGATAGATAGTGGAGGTGGGAAATACTAATTTGTTTCTCTAATCATTCCTCCCACCAATGACAGACTGTTCCCTCAAGTAGCTTCAGATCAGTAGTATTATTGTTATTCACAAATGCGTATGAATTTTCCTCCAGATGGACTACTTGTTAAAATATGCAACCAGCTAACAGAGATTGGTTCTTATCTTTCAGTTCAGGAAGTTTGTGAAGAAAGTCGAGAACTTCTTCAACAAGCTTTAGAAGAAGAAGAGGAGAAGCTTAAGAAAAGATACGAACTAATTCAACAAATACGAGCTATTGAGTCTTTACCAAGTGTCAGACACAAGTTTGTTGATTTAACAGAGGTAAGCTCAAAAGGAACAACTACTGTTTTTTACATAAAGGTATATTGTATATGTTTCTCACATTCAGAGGAATTGTGTACTGCATGCAGATATATCACAGTCTGGATGCACAGCATTAAGTACAAGGTGACTCCATGACACAAAGGTTAGATCTGAACGGAAACTTTCACAAAGTCTATAAAATGAAAATTTTACCAGGAAGAGTATTCTGACAGTAAGAGAAATCTTAGTTCCCTTGAACTTTGAATTTTGCCAATAGGATCTGGGTTTCCTGATATCTTTCAAAAAGTGACTGGCAAGTAATTACAACATGTTCTATCCATCTTCACAAATTCACAGATTTGTCAGTCCTGAGTAAGGACCAAATAAACAAAAAGTTTGGACTGATGTACAGTTGTTCATATTGCAGTGGTGATTGCCATGGTAATTAGCAAAATTAATTTCCTTTGCTTTCAAAACCATCAACATTCAGGTATATGAAAGAGATTGTCAGGAGAACCCAAAACCTTCTGAGCCATTATGCATGTACTGTGCAAATGACTTGTGTGTGTGTGGTTAAGTCTACAATAAATGTATCCCAGACTTCTTAGACTTATTGTTGATGCACAACAACTGATATGCCTGAGATTGGGCTTTGCAATGCCCAGTTATGCAGAATTTCCTGACTTAGGCAGCATCATGCAGAAATCTGTTTCCTTACCACTAAATCAGAAGCAGGTTAGCTGAAAAATACCCTTCTATTTTTCTTATCCACATTGAAAGAACAACATAGAGTAATATAAAATTACACTAGCAATTTTAAATAGAATCCTTTGGGTTTTTTTCTTTCATTTCTTTCATGAGTATTCAAATGAAGATCACAAATTAAAATAATCCATGGCTAGTCTGCAGAAAGCATACAGAAGGAATAGGTCTTCCTTCCACAGGGCTGTTGGAACAGTCAATATGATGCTTTGGTTTTATCTCCTGCTCCTCTGAATAGAAATCAGCCATTCATTGATTCCAAAGCTACCTACTATTTTGCAGCCACCAGATAAATCCCTCATCTCATTTAACACATTTTAGAATATATTTAATGTTAAAGTTTGAAATAAGTGAACAAAAATAAAATCAGCCTCCCAGATGACCCATCCTCCTTTACTCTCTTTGGTTGCCTTTATGGCTGCTGCCATCACTTGTCCACTTCATTTCCAGCCAAAGTAGGCAATTCTCTTTTTTTCAAAACCAGACTCACTCCACCCATTTGTGGAGAAATATTACTGAACCACAATGGAAAAAGCAGGGGGAAAAAGTGAAGAGTACAAAGAGTTATTGTACACCACAGATACTGTAAACTGTCTGCATGGAAATGCCAAAAGGTACTTCAATAGATCTTTTACTGCTTCAGGTAGAGTTGCACATTGTGTCAACCCTAAACAGAGCCCTTAGCATGGTCTGACTGCACATTTGTTACCCAGATGATTCAGTCACAAGATGTAGGCTGCAAAGACACAACGGTATGATGTAGACGGACATGGAAACATCATTACTTTTTCAATCACAACTATGAAATAGTGCAGGGTCTCATTCAGGAAAATGAAGGTGGCTGGAATGTCAGTAATATCTTATTTTTGAACATAGTTCATTTCATTGCCCCTTACAGTGGCTATCGACTCCTCACACAGAGCTTCCACTGAAATACTGTTTGTTTCTAAGTACAGAATATGGCTTTAAATAGATTTTTCCACCTAGTTTAATTCAAAACACAAAGCAGAAAAACACAACAGGTTTCAAGTCATATATGGAAATTTCCTTCAAAATTCAAGCTTATCATAAGTGAAGGGTTACCAAAGTCCAAGGCTGCTGAAAATGGAGTGGCCATAAAGGCCATACATACTGGAAATACAAGAGAATGGACCTGAATGATATGGATGGACTGTTAGATGGATAAGGAATTGGCTGGATGGCTGCATCCAGAGTTACAGTCAATGGCTCAATGTCCAAGTGGAAGCCAGTAATGAGTGGTGTCCCTCAAGCATCCACACTGGGACCAGTACTATTTAATATCTTCCCTAATGACACAGATAGGGGGATTAAGTGCACCTTCAACAAGTTTGCCGATGGCACCAAGTTGGGTGGTGCAGTTGATGCACTTGAGGAAAGGGACCCTGACAGGCTTGAGGACTGGGCCCTTGTAAACCTCATGAAGCTAAACAAGGCCAAGTGCAAGGTCCTGCACCTGGGTCGGGGCAATCCCCAATATCAATACAGACTGGGGGATACTTGATTGAGAGCAGCCCTGCAGAGAAGGACTTGGGGACATCAGTAGATGAAAAATTCTCTATGAGCTGCCAATGTGCAGCCCTGAAAGCCAGTTGTATCCTGGGCTGCGTGAAAAGAAGCATGAGCAACAGGATGAGAGAGATGATTCTCCCCCTCTGCTCTTGTGAGACTCCACCTGGTGTACTGCGTCCCGCTCTGGGGCCCCCAGCATAAGAAAGACATGGACCTGTTAGAGTGGATCCAGAGGAGGTCACAAAAATGAGCTGAGGGCTGGAGCATCTCTCCTATGAAGAAAGGCTGAGAGAGTTGGGGTTGTTCAGCCTGGAGAAGAGAAGGCTCCAGGGAGACCTTACTGTGGCCTTTCAGTACATAAAGCGGCTTATAAGAAAGATGGAGAAAGATGCTTTACCGGGGCCTGTAGTGGCAGGACAAGGGGCAATGGTTTTAAACGTAAAGAGGGTATATTTAGGTTAGATATAAGGAAAAAATTTCTGCATTGAGAGTGATGAGCCACTGGAACAGATTGCTCAGAGAAGCTGTGGCTGCCCCCTCCCTGGAAGTGTTCAAGGCCAGGTTAGATGGGGCTCTGAGCAACCTGATCTCATGAAAGATGTCCCCACCCATGGCAGGGGGATTGGAACTAGATCATCATCTTTAAAGGTCCCTTCCAACCCAAATCTATCTCACCTTCACAGTTCCCTTATACTCACTACTGTAATAGCACTCTGAGTGAATTAGCACGCCTTTGGTGATAGCTTGCCCTGTTTTTTTTCCTTCTCCAAAATGCTTTTTCAGGCTTAGTGAAATTAAATAGGTGTTCATAAAATTCTCATTAATTCTCGTAATTTTTAAAGTGCCAGTTCTTTCCCTGATGGCACTTAAGTTGCTTGAACACCAGCATTATCTACTGCACAAGTATAGGACTGCTTATATTTTGGGAACCATTTCACTGTCTTCACTGAGTATTTTTGAAATGCAGATACTCAAAATATTCAGCTTCTACCATTATATTCTTCTAGGAAATTCTCTTTCCTAGACCTTTTTGGTGTCTGCTTGCCATGCTCAAATACTACCATTGGTATATATGCCCAGTTGCAAAAATTTTCCTTTCACTTCCTGTGAATACAACTTGATAGTTTAAATTCAAGGCAGAGTATTACAGCACTGAGAAGGAGATAAATGATCATTTACTGTTTCAGTAACCTGTGGTAGTACATATTTTTCAGAGATGCAAAAACAAAGACTGCTTAATATTTAACTCTTTTATCAGTCTTCTACTGATGCTACTGGTGAGCATTGTTTAGGTCATGTTTGGTACACATGAGGAGCATGGAAACAGAAACCACTGAGACAAAATTGAAGAGTGAGAATTTAGGTGAAAAAAGAATGATGATCTATTCTTACTGACTTAACTTCTGGAGCTTTATAAAGAGAAGCTATGGGGACCAAAACTGCAGGAGGGACTCTTGGAAATCTTAGAGGAGTCCCCAGGGATGGCCACCCAAGACACGTTCTCCTTCACTTGACAAGTTTGTATCATTAGATTCTCCAGACTAAGTTGATAATAATCCCTCTTAAGCACAATATTGTGGCAGCAGAGAGCCAAGTCTGGTTATTTGTCATACTCTATTTTGTGGTTTTATTGCCCCTGCCCCTCTTGCCCCATCTTGCTGGTTTCTTCATCTCTTTTGGCTTTCCCTCTGTTTCATGGACCCACTGCTCTGAACAAAATGATCACTGGAGGACGAGTACCTGACTAGACTGCTTAGAAGGCATCCCAGACCAGAGAAGAGGGACTGTACCCAGGGCAACTCTTGCAGCCAAACTGACAATCTGAGCATCTGTCTTTGACAGAGCATCCTTCTCTTTTCCTATGCTTTTTTTTCCCTTCCCCTTCATGTTCTGTTTTATGAAAAGCTCAAAAGCAGAAAGGCAACTACTATTCTGTCAACAACACGCTCAGGGCATTTTTTCCTGCTAAAAAGGATTGCTTGAAAAAATGAAGGCTTTTTAACTGAATAATTTCTCTCCATTAAAAGGATTGTAATGAGTTTTACTTACATATGTTTATCATTACCACTTAATTTCAGTCTGAGAAATACAATCTGGAGGAGCGCTTGTTCTTTTGGATTCCACACATCCCCCCTTCATCCCTTCCAAACTTTCTCATTAATTTTCTGTCACTAGTTCTATGGAACTAAGTACACCAAGGTCTTTGTGATTAAATCCTAACCAGTGTCTCACTCTTAATGTTATACAACTGTACAGCAAGAGTCATCTTGACTTCCTGCACCCATATATTCCATTATAACATGCTGTGTATGGTACAAGATACGCACCAAAGCTGTGTGCCTAGGTTAAGATAGGCAACAGAAATTGGGGTGAAATTCATTAAATTTTGCAAAGAAAGCTACATAGAAGCTCAGTATTTGTGTGGGTTTATGCAAGTTTGCCCTATATACAGATGTAAATACATGTAGACATAGAGAAAGGGAGAGTATACGGAAGAGCAAGGCTTAAAAACTTTCAAGTGTTCACAAATCTGTTCAGAAATCATCTGTCTTCATATGCAAACTAAGGTGCAGAAGTCTCTCTTTACATCTCAGAATCAGGCTCATTATATTCTTGTTGCAAAATGGATATTAAAAAGTCTTCATTAAACGTTTGAGTTTGAATATTTTAACTTTGGGCATTAAGATCTGAATTTCCTGGGTACAAAGCATTGTTTAGTTCTGCTGTTTTCAGACAGTAGATGCCATCATCGATCAAATCCATACTTTGGAAATATATAAATACCAAAAAACCCGCATATTTTTTAGTGTAAACTATGTTCTGATTTTACAAAATAAAAAAAAAAAAAAAGCAGTTTTACACATTTTAGAACTTCACAAGTCTAATAAAACTAAAAGATAAGTCAGGTTTTGGGGCAGCAAATATGTTGTATTTATGATTAATCTATTGTATATTTCCAGTATTTTTTTCATTAATTGTTTTATGAGCCCTGTGGTTTTTACACATATGAAAGATAAGCTCTACACCTTAAAAACAGCTTGTAAATAACAGGTTAGGGCATCCCTGTATTTCTTGAAGTCAAAATACATCCAGCATGATTTGGAATGCAGTCAAAATATTCTGGTTTTACTCATTTACTGTCCCCTTGGTATTTACAGTGTTATTTAAACCTGTGTTTCATGTTCTTTAGACTGGTGGCCATGGTTTAATTTGTGAAATGTCAATAGTGGAACTACGTGAACGCCTCGCTCTACTCAGAGAAGCACAGAAGGCAGCAGAGGAAGAGAAGAGAGACCAGATAATTCATGACAAACAAGCTAAGGAACAACTTCTTCTAGACAAACTGGACCAGATTTCCCTGTTCAGAGCAGAACTTGGACGAGCAGCTGCTTTAAAGTCAGTATAAAACAGCATGTGACATTTAAGACATTGCAACTTTGTTAATATTTTGCTAGCCCCTTGAGGAGAAAAACAAGTAGAGAGCAAAATACTGCCCTTTTATAAATCAGTATGACTTTTGGCAAGGATTACACTGGAGGCCTGGATTTCCTTTTCATTCTTGAAAATAATTTGCATCAGATTTAACAAATCTTTTTCATCATTTATGGTTGAAGACACTGTAGGCTAGTGTTGCCAGTATTGCCCCAGGATTCAGAGCCAATATTGTATCTTGAGAAAGAAGTTCTGACTTTCTTCTGTTCCTTTTCAGATAATCAGAACTAATTTGATGTTATTAGAATGATTCTAGCTTGCCACTTAAAGAGATTTCTCATTTTCATCTAAACATTAGGGCTATAGTTTTCTTCCTTGAACTTCATTTGTTATGTGAAAAGGCAGGCTTTATTCTAGAAGTTTAAAATGTTTTAGGAAGGAGATTTTCTGATAACAATAATAAGTTATAAATTAAATACATTATAGCAGTAGATCAAAGAGAAAATTCTTTGCTTACAGGCTCTTATCAAATTCTGAATTCATTATTCATATTTATTATTCATTATCATATTTATTATTCATCATCATAAAGGATCCATAACCATCATAGATGCCTCACATATGCAGAAGATGGGTCCCTTCCACAAAGAGTTTAAAACCTAAATTAAAGCTCTTTACAAATAAAGCTGAGCAGGAAGAAAGCCTGGGTAAAAGTATAAAATATGGCATACCTCTTGATCTCATGCCATTTTTATTGAATCTTCACTATTTGTCATTGCCTTCTTGCAAGTTGTCTTTCACCTTTTCACTTTTGTGGGTTCGGGAGGTTAGTCCTTGTCTTGCCATATTTGTTTTACAAACAGATGTTCAGGCTGACAGTCTAAAGACATATTCTATCAGGCTAAAAACACATGTCTTCAGACATTCTTAGATTCATGTTTATTGCTGAGATATTGAAGGGGGCTTCTTAAGAGTTCGATTCACGTTATTGATTTATCATCCAGTCCTAAATCTCAATTACAGAAAGCAGTATTGATGTATTCATTTAACTAGGTTTCACTAGTCCCAGCTTTAAATTGGTTTGTTGCTGACAGTTAATCTCCAAAGACTGAAGTTTTACTATGTTAGTACTTAAGAAGATAGTTTAATGAATTTAATGAATCAATAACTGCAGCTGCAGTGGATTGACTGCATAGATCAGTGACCCTCTCTTCTATGGCACATATCGGGAAAAGATTTTAGGACTAAAGAACCTGAAATGGAGTTGCAGCTGGAAATACACTCTCATCACTAAACATTCAGCATTGTGAGAGCCTGCGGGAGAAACTCAAGCCACTGCTTTCCACTAGAGATTATTCCAACTAGGCATTAAGAACTTGTATAATACATAAAACCTGTTTCACTAGTAACTACTTATTGGTTTTTAAGGTAGATGTCCAGTCTGTGGATTTTGCATAGTGGTGGGTTCCTTTAAAATAGACTCTTTGGATTAATTCAGATCTAAAACTGTTCTGATCCTGAAATAAGCTATGCTTCAATGAGAAGCTAACTTTGATTCACTTTTTGTCCTGACATTTGAAATTTTTTTAGAACAGACCAGCATGCCAAAGATAGTCGGATTCAAATGAAATTAAGAACTTAATTTGCAAGCTTCTAGTCAGACTAATGATAAGTAATACAGTAATTTTAACAGAGCCCTGTTTGCTCTCCAAATAAGAAAATATAGTTTCATTATAGACAATGTAAGACCTTTCCTTACAGAGCTCCCAGGCAATCTATGTACATAACTTAGAGGCATCTACTATAAAGAGGCATTATCAAAGTATACCAGGAATGTTGTTGTTTGGGGCTGTATTTCATGCATTTTCATCTAGAATCCAAATCTAGTGTGATTTCTGTTAATACAGCAATACAGCATGCTGGCCTATTTACAAATGCTAGACACTTTGCTGCAGCTTTCATTTCTCTCTGAACAAACTATAGGCTTTGTGTGTTAAACCTGATTTACAGATCTTGAATCCTGTAATATCTATCAGGTCATTGTGAGTGATTAATTGCTTGGGCTGTATTATTGATATGCTGCACAGGAGATGTAAAAGGCAAATTTTTATGTTTACAGAATTAATTCATAATTACAGGGATAGAATAGCAAATCTTAACAATGGTCCTCATAAGATACCCTTATGCATCAATATAAAATTACATGTTATATCTTAAATTGTATTATGTTGAAAGCTACTGCTAATCAGCTAAAGTATGGCAGCTAAGCTTTTTTAAACAAATGTGCTTTAGTTAGTGTCAGCTGGAGTTTAATTGGGTCCCTACCAAGCCAATTCCTTTCAATATTATTTACAAACAGACATACATCAACACAAAAGCAGCACATTGAGCAAGCATATAATGAGCTATATTAAACAAAATAGGAAATGTAACATGAAAAATTACAGAGACATCAGCCCTTAATAGTCTGCAAGCCATGACATCCATCACAGCAGTGGCTTTGTGAGTGCTTGCAGAACACTTAAGAATCAATTCAGTATACATGCAGCAGATCCCTTTAATTGCTAGAATTTCACACAGTTTGAAAATCAGTACTGGCATATGAAGTGGACAAACATTTGAGTTCTCAGCTTTCGAACATCAGCACCAAAAGTTTTATGAATGTTTGAATACATGCTAATGTACTAAAGTTATGTGCCTGTATACTTCAGGTACGATTCCATTTCATTCCAGTGAGGCTACATCTATTACTACAAGTAATTTAATGCACTAAGAACCAAGCAGATCAAACCAGTTGGTGCTGAGGCTCCCTCCATCCACATTATCTGTGGTTGGGGGATTTTACTTTGGGTTGGATTTAGCACAACCTTGGGACTGTGTGCTCTCACCATTCACGTGGTTTAAAGCTGTCCAGAGGAGTTACCTCACAAAACTTCACAATACTCAATTCCTGGCTCCTTTTCAAGCCCAGGTAGTGAACACCACACCATCCTTTTTTTTGTCCCACATAGATGACAGTAGCACATCCATGCACCCACCAGCCACTGGCACACATGTAAGGTAGATGGAAGCCAGCCTTATTTCTGTTCTCACTCATGTTCTGGCCCTGTTTGTTTTCCTGCTCATTTTCAAGTGACATGACAGTGCCTGCTGCCCAAGCCTCCTCCCTTCTCCAAGTCCAGGCAACACCCAGATGAAGGTTGCAGTTCCAGGTGACACTCTGAACTGACACTAATCCTCCTTGACTTCCTTGTACATGAGGAAGATGCACAGACTCCCACCAACACAAAAGTTTACCCCATTCCCATCTCACACTGTGGTAATTGTGTAGCACAATGAGGTCTCAGCACTGGATTACAAAAAATGGTATGTTTCCCAAGGTGGCAAAGCACTCCTTCGCTCTCTGCCTCTGCAGTGCTCAAACCCCTCCTTGACAAGGGGCACTGACCACACACCAGTGCAAGACCTTGAACTGTGGGGGGAGGAATGTGGAAATAGTGTGAGGGCAGCCATGGCTGGAAGATAAGGGGAAAGGCTCGTTACGAGGAGAAAGAGGGAGAACAAGCAGAAGGGAGGGTTATGGATGAATGTGATTGTCCTTTCTAAGGAGAACAAGCTCCTTAAAGCCGGTGTTCTCTGGACTGTCCAGGTCTGACTTGGAGGGTGAAAGGCCTCTTGGGTGAGGAGGGGAGAATGGAGCCCCATCCTCCAAAACCTGCACCAACACCCGGGCAGCACAACCCTGTGATGCAGCACACAGCTGAGGGAAGGGGCACACAAGCACATGGAAGTGGAAAGATGTAACGGGGGAACATATGCCATGCTGTCCCTAGCTCTTGCTAGGGATCCAGGCTGTTGCTTTAGATCTCCAAAACATAGCCTAGAATAATGAAAAAAGCTGAATAATTAGCAATATAAAGGACTTTTGGTTGGTACTTCATAATATTTGTGATTTCATTAATTTTGCAAATTTCATAAATACTTAAGAGTTGTGTATGTATTTGCAATAAGGAAGTAAGATTTAGTTTCTCAGTCCCTACTGCTGGTAATGAGTTCTTCACTAGCTTTGAAACAGAAGGAGGAACTTTGTTAGCAATGATGAATCAGAAATATAAATATGTGAAGAGAGGCTGTAAAGAAGACAGAGCCAGGCTCTTCTCAGTGGTGACCAATGAGAGGACAAGAGGGACAAAAGGAAACACAGGAGGCTCCCTCTGAACATCAGTAAATACTTTTCTACTGTAATGGTGACTGAGCACTGGCACATATTGCCCAGAGAAGTTGTGGATTCTCCATCCTTGAGATATTCAAAAGCTGTCTGGACATGGTCCTGGGCAAGTGGCTCTGGATGGCCCCGTTTGAGCAGAGGGGTGTGGACAAGATGACCTCCAGAGGTCCCTTCCAACCTCATCCATTCTGTGATTCTGTGAATGAACTTTGATTATACAGATTGATAATCTTTATTTCAAATGAGGAAAACACTGTTATGAATAGCAATCACTTCCCCACCTAAAATTAGGTGCTTAATAAATTAATTGTTTTGGGAGTCAGATTTTGAGTGCTTAAATCCCTCACATTAGTACAAAATGCAATCAATCTAATAGTGTAGTGTTTTTAAATGTCAAAATAATGACTCCCTTAACAGGGAACTGTTAACAGATACATTAATTTTCCTCATTGCAATAACTAAGAATGATATAGTGCAGGACAGAAAAAAAGGTAAGGTACTGTTAAGTAGACAGCCCTAGTCACTGAGGCTGAAGGTATGAGGAAATTTTAAAAATATATATATTTATTGCACTATAAGGCAATACTATTTCTGCTTTTAAAAATATGTTTGTTTATTGCATAAGACCGCATTTTGTAAGGTGAGCTTATAAGTATAGTTCTAACTGCGTAAATTAATATTTTGATCCCTAGAATGGTCAAGTAGACATTTTTACTCTGTCTTCTACAAGTATTGAGTCAGTTAAGAGCTGTCATACCTCTATTTCCTTATATTTTTAATGTACAGCTGGAGTTTGAAAATGTAAATGAAGAGCAAACTATTAGTTTTCAGGAGGAATCCTCTGTGCAAATCTTCGAATTCCCCATTTTTTAAACACAGCTGGGAAGACCTAATCCAACTATTTCAAGTGTTTTAATTTCCTGCAGAAAAACCTTTAATGCTGAATTGGTGCTTCTTCAGTTATAGTCCGGATGACCTACTGGACCTAGAGTCCATTTGGCCAGATGCTAAAATTTCAGGGCAGATAGTTAAATAATTACAAGGGATAGGTAAGTAAGAAGACACTAGACTGCCAAACTCCATGACAACTTTGTAAAATGTGAAGGAAAAAAATACTTATACATTTTAAAAATTCATTATATTTACTAAGAAATAATTGAGACAAGAAATATGGGATGTCAACTGCAGTTTACAATGCCTGGAACATATTTTAAATAGAAAGACCCTTACATTTTACCCATCAGCGATGAAATTGTTCTGTACTTGATCATAGAGAGCCAAAATCTTTCTGCTGTTAACTGTACATATAACTTACATGGAAAGTGAATAGAGAATGAAATCGGTAGTAGATTAACACTAAAAGGTAGTTTCTGACAAGGTCACTAAGCAAAAACTAGTTTGTTAAACCATGTTAAACCATACATATGGAATTCAAAAATATTACAATTTTTTTCAAAGTCTTTGGTAGAAAAATATGTTTTTAATTATGTCAGACTCACAAAGGGATGGAGGACTCTTGTCGGAGACCAAAAGAAAAGAAAATCAACAAATTATCTTTTGGACCAAAGGTTTGACATTACATTTTAGGAACTAGTGTGATTTTCAAAGATTGATTTTCATTCAAGGTGCTCATTCAATACTAGTAGGTGGTAAATAAACTTAGAAGTAAAATTAAAATGGTTTCTGCATATTTTTTCAATAATTTATCACATAATTTTCTATTGAATCTGGAGAGCATTTTTCTAAGTATATAGTACCCCATTCAGAGTGGCTATTAACCTTACTTCCTTAGGAAATACGTGATAAGGGGTGGCAGAGATTGTATGAGCTTTTTCTATCTTGAGATCTGAACGTTCTCAACTGACCATCACAGAAACAGAGAATTTTAAAACTTTCTTTTTTCATTCCTTCCCCTCTTTGGGTTTCTGTTATGATGTGGTGTGGCATCTGAAAATCTGTGGGACTGGCAGCTTTCTGGAATAGTGTAGATGAACCGCACATGACTTCATGTAGAAGAGGACTGAATATTACTCTGAGGATAAGCAACTATTCACAGTGTTAATTCAGAAGCAGCTGCTGCTGCTTCATGATGTTAAACCTCTTGCTCTATTTCCTGTAATTGTATTTACAAGAATCTGGATTTGCATGTAAGGAAAGGTTTTGTTGCTTATTCCCACTGACAATATTTAATCATCAAGTATTTACATATTATTATATTCTCCTATATCCCTTGGAATGCAATGCCTTGTTACAATGCAAATAGAAATAATCCATGTTCTCAATTAGATTAAGTGATAGTTCATAATTTTTAGATGTACAGAATAGTGTTAAAATTCAATCTCAGTGTAGCAGGGAATATCACAATATTAAGGAGCATAAGGAAGTGTTATCCTAACCAGATAGCATGACACAAACAGCAGAGAGGTTCAGGAAGTGACTCAGGAAGGCAACTGGAAATGTTGGATGTTAAGTGAATCACTGTGTAATGTGGTGTAACCTACATGAAGAAGTTGTGAGTAAATTGTGCCAGTTGGGTGAAAGTAAGCAAAAACAGATAAAATGTAAACTCCGGAGTACAGAAAAGTAGCTACAATAGAAGGAAAAAAAAGGAAGGCTGTCCGATAACCTCTCTCTCATGGCTTAGTTTTATGCTGCACATGGTGTTACCAATTTATGCTCACCTAGACCAACTAATCTTAATTAATACATCACAATCCCATAGATTCTGAATCTGGGCAATGAGATTCATTTGCCAAGGAATACAGCAATTAAGATGAATACTAATGAAAACTCCATGGTCTCACAAGCAAAAAGCTGCAGTTATTATCATAGGTGCTGCACATGCTTTTTCTAAAGAATGTCATGGCAGGCTTGAAATATTTCAGATATTGTCATCATGGCATCCTGTGGGAAGAAATTATTCCATACTGTTTAGTAATGCTGTTCCATAAACAAGAAGCAAGTTGTGAATACCACATTCAAGCTATATGATTTAAACCTGTTTTGAGTCTAGCTGGTTCCCAGAAGCAAGAGCAAATTCATTATTATCAAAGTAATATACGCCCAGATGGATTTATTTTGTGGGTTGATATTATTTTACCTTCTCATTGCTCTTTTTGATTTTGCAGGCAAGAAGAAAAAAAAAGAAAGTCTCAGTCTGGTGAAAGGTCTATGAAAGATGAACGCGTTTTAAACCTGCAGGAAAAGATTCTAGAAAAAAAAATGGAGCGTAAAAAGCTAGCAGGATTCTTAAAGATTACCCCCCAGAAAACCAGCATTTCATCAAGGAAGGTCTGGGAGTTACATAAGGAGAAAAGCTCTGCAATAGACCTGCTGTTCACAGACCTTTGCTCAACTGCCAGCACTGGCAAGGGGGCAGAGGCAGATGGTGCCGTACATGACTGGCAATAGCCTCCTTCCTGCATAGGCATGATTTCTCCAAACCATGGCCTTGACCTCACCTTCTTGTCACACATTCTGCTACCACAGAGCAGGGCTTATCTGTATGACACCTAGCTTGCCACTCTTATCCCATCAAAACAGCATCTTACCCCCTGTCTCTAACTCTTGTCTTTCTCAGCTTCCTATCACCCGCATCCCATCACACCAAACTGGGGTGCTCACCCCCTCTCTCACCCAAGGCATGTTCGTTTATCATTCCCGTGGCTTTCACCTCGCCTTTCCTCAGCCTGGTCCTACATCAGATGGAAGCACCAGTAGCTTTATGCTCGTTCACACTAGTTGTGTTTCCTTGGCAAGTGTCTAAAGTAAGCGGTGAGGAACTGCTGCTCCTGCTGCTGCTGCCGCCTCTGCCATTGCCTCATGCATGCCTAAGATTCAGAAGTGGTTCATATACCAGTAATAGTACATGTACCACAGCATATGGAACACTGCAGTCAACAGTCATGATGGGATCACTTTTTAAATCTGTACTAGCCCAATGTAAAATTTGAAGTAAAACTCCCAGTCCATTAAAATAATACTGAACCTTTACCTATTTTGTGAGAAAGCTAGATGAAGCTGAATTCAGTGAAGAAGAAAACTGTATTTTTCAAGTGTGTATAGTTTAAAAACCAAAACAGTGCAATCTTTCAGAGTATCAATGTTTGCTGCCTTCAGGATGCCCATTTCAAGCGTGCAAAACATGGAGGTGCTTATATAGAGAACTGGGTGTATCCCTTTCAGCAAAGAAAACACTGAAGACCTATTTGAAGAAAGCATTTCCTAAACTGGGATGGCTTTCTGAACTGAGGTTTTGAACACATGCTTAAACGCTTTGCTGAATGTAGTCCACAGTAAAGTAGAAGCAATAAATGCAGACTTCAAAGGAAATCAGCCATGCAATTACAAATGTGAGGCATTTTAAAAATAAACAAAGAGAAATTACAAATTCATAACTAGAACTTTTGACTACCTGATGTGGCTCTGAGTGCGCTGGTGTCATATGAATAAGCAAAAAAAGCCAAGGTTTGAAAGTTGTTCTGAAGTTATCGATTTTTCTGTTTCTTGAGCTTAGTGTTACACAGTAAGTCTCTTAAAATGTCATGGTGGTTTTGTTTATGTTCCACTCAAATGATAAGACATCTGTAAAAAAAAAAAAAAAAAGAAAAAAAAAAGAAAGAAAAAGAATGCAGGTTACTATAAAGCTATAAAGTATTTACCTGTTTTGGTGTATCTTCCATCAGTGCTGTTTAGCTCTGCATGACCCTATCCAAGTGTTACTGCAGTGAAGTGACTCAGTTCTGGTCTGGTCTGACTATAGGGAAAAAATCCTCCCTTAGTTATAATGCGATGGTTATCTGGCATTCAGTTTGTACTGCTACCTTTTAGGTTCCTCAATAAGTAGAAAAAAAGTGACACTAACCCCTTGTATTGAAGTTCCAGATTGTGGCTTCAGTTACATTTGTGACGGACCTTTGGGCCCAATGGGTTTGTGCTGATACAAGTCAATGTAACGTTTATTTATAAATCAATATTACATTCTTAATAAAACAGAATTTATTTTACAATTTGGTAAACTAACCATAAGAAAACTCTCATTAATGAAAAAAAAAATTATTTTTCTACCATTTTTAAGCAAAGAATTGCATGAAAAAGTAGCAGTTTTCTGTTTGATCTGAGCTTTTTTGACAATGCTCCCTTGTGAACCCAGCTTTTGAATCAGCAAAACACTAGTCTGATAGGATTTGGGCAACTGTTCATTTATGACTTCAAGAATAAACTGTTGGCAAAGAACATAAAGTAGCAGTGTTGAGCAAACCATCCAGATGTAGTTTTATCTTAACATTTTGTGGAGTGTTGCAGCTGTGTTTAATTCACCTTAAACTGGGCAACCCATCTGAGTTACCTTTCTATTCATTCCACCCAGTTTGATGCTGACAAGTTTCCCAATCATGTCAGCAAATAAACTGTGTTGCCAGCCAGCCAGATTATCAAACAGCAGTTAAGTGTATCCTCTAAAGAGAACCACTGTGTCATCTGTAGTCTGATCATCTGTGTGTCTTTTCTGCAGGACTCTTTGCAATGGAACCATTGGAAAGAACTGGAAGAGAGTCGGGAAAGACAGTTCAAGATCCTTCAACATGGCTTCATGGCCCGAGAGACAGCTCAGAAAATGGCTGCCTATGAGGCAGCAAGAAGTGGAGCCACAGTCTGCATATTGCGCTCTGAAGTAAAATAAAATACATTTGGAATAAATTCAGGCCTGCTGGAAATCTTCCAGTGTGCCTATTTACTACGAGGTTGAATTTTAATCTTTATTTCACCTTTACAGTGTGATTAGAAAAATTTGGGTCATACAGGCACAACAGAATAAAAATATGTTAAGATTTTTTGTAATAGAATTTTACTTTTATGTTATAGCAATACATTTTTTCTGTTAGAATCAAAAGTTCCTTCTGTTAGAATTGGAGCTCCTACAATAAAATGGCAAATCTCTGGGTAAGAATGTTGAGATCTGTGTTTCTGTTATCATTGTATACTACACCATGGTTTGCTATGCTTATTTCCAAAGGAATAAAAATGAGGGCAAAAACCAAGCAATATTAGTTTACATATGCATCTTTCCAGAAGGCATGGTCAGCCCAAGTTCCAAGTTCCTAACATGTCTGCTTTTATGACAGTAACTGTGTGTAAGAGGATCAACAGCTTTAACACTGGTTTTAGAGGATGAGGGAAAAACTGTTTAGAAGGTTTAGATGACACAGGAACTTCAAGGAGCCAGAGTCTAGAATCTAGATCCAGACAGACCATCCTTCTATTCGCAGATGTGAATCTCTTCAGTCTTTAAACAGTGGAAGGAGTACATAACATTATGTGATCTCTTTATGGAGCACCTTCCAGAAAAAGTCGAAATTCTGTTACTCACCTAGAAGATAATTTGCCCTCTATGACAATCTCTATACTGTGTAAAGCAGCCTTTGAATCACAAGATTTATTCTAGGCACAAAGCCAAGGAGGATATAAATCTGAATTTAAATCAGCACAGCAGTAAGACTACGTAATGTATTTCTATTTTAACTCAATGCCAGTTACTAAGTGTTTAATTATGGCTATTGCAAATATTTAAATTGAAGGAGACTGTTGCTGACATTAGAATCAGGCAGCTGCTTTTAATGCTCTCACATTACATTTCTCACTTTTTATTGAAGGAATTCTAATGGAATTCTTTTGTTGCCATCTAGCTGTGAAGATCACTGCCACAATCCACAAGTGGATAAAATGGGCTGTATTTTTCATTCCAAGTAAATGCTACAGTAGTTCACAAAAGCAATGCAGGGCTCATGCTCTGTGGGAAGAGTTAAGGAGCACAGGAGAGTGAAAAGAAGGGATCACAGCAGGAGAGCTACAGAGAAGAGGGAACTCAACGTCTAGTAGGGGATTGTAATAGCTTAAAATGACAGACCCTCGGTGGCAGGGAGTTTACCTTCCTTCGCGGTTGTTCAGCATTGTGCTGTGGAAGAACAAAGCCAAGTGCTGACTCTAACACCTTGGTTTTCCAAGCTAGCAATTAACAGGGCTGACAGTTGTGGTCCAGGATAGTGCATAGCTGAATAGATCCCCTTAAACTTTTTGGTGTGCTTTGTGTTTTAAGAATTTAAAAAAACAAAACAAAACAAAAAAAACTTCATTAAGCAAACAGATAGACAAGTGGATTTAGGTAGATAATATGGAAATTTCAAAACCGCATTATACAGCATGCTTCTTCCTGTGTGATGTTGGACCCAGTTTTCAAAATTCTTACTGAATTGCAATCAAGCTGATTCATAACTGTTGCCTTCTCCATATTTTCCCTGCTCTCAAATGAAAGGCCAGAGGAATAGAGGAATCTCAATAACCCAGCTGTGGAATTTTTACCTTCAGAAGTCACAGCCCTATTGCTGCTTTAAGATCTGATGTATAACGTCATCCTCAGAATCAGTGTTTTGAGGAACATAAGAGAATGTGAGTATTCTGGGGAAAACATCAACATATTCCTATATTTTTATATCAAAATTGATACTTTGCTGTTGATAAGTATCAATATTTATATTACTACAAATATCAATATTGCTATAAATCAGCAATATTTATAATTTCATATCAATATAGCCTATTGATTTTTTAGTGATGGCAGGTCTTGTGACAGAATACACAGAACAACATTAAAAATACCACATTCCTCCTGACAAACATGGATAACTTGATGTTAGAGGCAGCAGATCCTATCTGGAACCACTCTGCCTCTGGCCACTAGAGCACGTTCTCAAGTATTCCTGTTCCAGCCATGTGGTACCCAACAACCTGAGGTGATCCAATGCAGAGCCAGCAAAGGTCTGGCAAGACGTGTTAGCTTTATATTACAAAAGCTGCTGTAATGTCATTTGGAGCCAGGTGAGCTTTGAAGCAGTACAGCTGCGTTTCACACTGCTCCCTCAGCTAATTACCACCTGCAACCTGGTTAAGCCACCTTCACAGAAACACTAGTGGATTGTTATAATCAGACGAAGCCAATTTTCATTTTTTAAAAAAAAAGATATTTTTATTTGGGTTCAATCAATTTTGGGTGAGAGGCAATAGGCAAAGCAGCGCTGGGTGCATAGAGAGCCGCAACTCTGTCACACGCACTCCGAATTTCAAAAAACCCCGCGTTCTTATACTCTTGTGTCATCGTCTTTAACCAGTCTTTCTCATCAGATGATTGTCCTGCTCTTTTTCATTGGATCATTTGGGTTGCTGGGGTGCATGTCCTCCTCCTATTGGGTCTTTTGAAAGTTTCGAAACTTTGGTCTCTTGGCGCGCTTTTCTCCTATTGGATTTTTTTTTTTTTTTAAAGCCTCAAACAGAAATTACTTATCAGTTCTTGGTGGAGTTTTTTTAAGGCATAGTTACATTGTTCCCATCTAATGTTAGGTGGGGTTTCGGAGACACGGTTACATTGTTCCAATCTGAATGGCCCATTTTACATTTAATTGTCTAGCATTTACAGGTCGTTCAAGTGTACCATACCCGCCTTGCCTAGCCCAGCAGATTAGTTACAATAGTTTTTATTACAACACCCACCCTGCTTAACTTAGCAAATTAGTTACAATAAATTATTACAGGATGAATAAATTAACAATTCATTCATTTACACATTTGTTACACTCTTTACAGCCAAGAAGATGAAGGTAAGTGCACAAGCCTGACTTAAATCATCTGACAAAACAGACGACTTAGAGAGGTTTCACCTGTCTGATCTTAGTGCCAGACTCATTAAGAAACTCTTTTAGTGGCAAAAGCTGGCATTCCAGAGGTCTCTTATTTCAGTGTAAATGGATAAACCACAACAGCCTTCACACACAACGGTATAACAAGGTGTAACGACGCCCAGATTACTTGAGGAAGACTGAGGGGTTTCAGCCCTGTGACGAGCATCAGACACAGGGTGCTCACCCCTCATGTAGCAGAGTTGCTGCTGGGTGGTACTTGGCTCCCTCCTCTGCATCAGCCCCAGTCATGAGGAAAAGCCCAGGCTCAGTGACTGCCTGGCCAGGTAATCCAACCTGCCCTAGAGAGCACAGGTATTTTATTATTTAGATGAAACCAAAGACACAGAGACAGTTATGTGGCAAGTAAAAAAAATATATCTAGTATAAATCTCCAGTAGTGTTTACCCAGGGGAGGAGAAGGCAAGAAAAATCACCCAGAAAATCTAAAAGTTTCTCTACAAACAGCCACGCAGCTGGGCATGGGGCAGTGAGATCCAAAAAATACCAGATGATCCTTGCATTAAGGCAAAGCAGGTGGGAAAAGCCCTTTTCGATGGTGAGGTGAGGGCATTGAAATACCTCTGCAAGTATTTATAGTGAGTGAGGATCTGGGCTAATCATGCCACAGGTAACCATCTCCCAAGTCGATGGCTCTGGCGATTGTTGCTCAGTGCACTGGAAACATTTCCAGAAGACTAGCACGGGCAGGGAGGGAACCCCCAGAGCTCACACACCGCCCCCCTCCTCCCGGTACAGCAACACTGCAGAACCCAGCGAAAGCACAGTCCTGCTTCAGCCACCGCTTTAGCGTCCGACAGGACAGAACCACCCCTGGAGCCGAGTACAGGTCTCCAAGCGCAGCCGCGCCGCGAGGCGGGAGCAGGCCGCGGGAGCCCCGCACAGGCCGCACGCGCGCCCCGCCCCGCCCCCAGCCGCGCGCCAAACTACACCTCCCAGAACCCTCCGGGGCCGGATAGCAGGCCCGCTCTTCTGCGTAACTGACAGGCGCTGCGGCCACTCGGCGAGCCGCAGGGCGGCGGCCTCCCCAATGGCGAGGGAGCGGGGGCGGGTGTTGCCTTACGCCTCTGCCGGGCCGGGCGCTGAGGGTGAGTGCTGGAGGCCGGGGGTTCGGTCGTGGGGCTGGGAGCGGCGCCCGGGAGCGGCACCGGCACCCCCGGGCCCGTCCTGCTTTTCTGAGGCGCCCGGGGCGGCGAGAGACAGGTGAGGGGAGGGCGGGGAGCGGGGGCTTGGGAAGGCAGCCGCGCCCGGCCGCGGTGGGGGAGGGGTGGGCCCGGCCGGCGCTGAGGGGAACGGGGGGAGATGGGGCTTCTTCCGCCGGTGCGCGGAGCGGGGCCGGGCTGGGCCGGCGCTGCTCCCTTCCTCAGCGTGGGGACGCTGACCGGAGCCCCTTCCCCCGGGCGCGGAGCGGAGGCACCGGCGCCCTTCACCTGAGGGGCTCCCCCTCAGCTGCCCCTGGCCTGCCCTCGCTGTGCCTGGTGTGACGTGTGGCGTGACCCGCTTCCCCCTCCCCGGGCCTCATGTTATCTTTATTTTATTATCTCTGCTGCTCTGGGGGGCTCCGGGGCCTGCGAGCGCTGCTGCCTGGCCCTCAGGGCTGGTCGCGGCCGCTCCTACCCTCCCGGCCGGGCGCGGCGGCTCCCCCACACTGCCGTTTGACGGCAGCTCTGAGGTCTTGGGGGGCAGCTAGGCCTGCGGCCGCGTTCTGCCCCGCATTCCCTCGAACGCGAGACTATCCGGCCCTTGCAGACAGGCTGCTCATTCCCCTGTGGTGCTCGCTGGGTCATAAACTGCATCTGCTGCGGGGGCCGTTCGGGGGGTGACCTGGAGCGGCCGGAGAGAGACAGGTGCTGGGGAAGGGGCGAGGGCGTGCCTCCTCCTCTGGAGGAACAGGCTCACTGCGTGCGGTAGATGAAGCTGCGTGAAGTTGTTAGTCTGTCCTCCCATTTTGTGTGACAGCAGGAGTGGAGGGAACGTTTCTCTCCTACCTCAGCGTTCCCCTGCACCTCCATTACAGGGCGTGAAAAGACTCAACTTCTTTTTTCCTTTCTTCTGTATCTGATTTTAGAACTATTCAAAGTGAGCGGTAGCCTCTCACAGAGAAACTTATGTACCAATGAGGAGCTTTTCTTCTGGCCAGTCTTCATCTTTCTTTGTTTCTGAAATAGGATATCTGATCAATGAAAAGTTTTGGTATGTCTTATTCTGTGGGTGTTTTCTTAGCTTCTTTGTCTTGTTTTGGATTTGGTCTTTTTGTTGTTGTTTTTGTTGGTGTTGTTTGTTAGGCTGCTCATAATCGTATGTTTTATTTGTCTGTAGATGTAGCTGACTGTGTAGACCAGGCAGGCTAGTATATCTCTATGGCACGCTGTTTATGTTTCATCTTTACTCTTTTTATAGTGCCTCTCACCAAGCTTCTATTTTATAAGTCTGCTTGACCTAATTTGGATAGAACATAATAGATTAAGCATCTGTTTTCACTAAAGTTATTGTAGTACATCTGAAAAAATGAGAATGTCTTTAAAGGTGCTGGAAATACATGATAGGGAAGTTTTGAAAGAGTAAAATGGCAGATTACTGTTCTGGGGGGGGGGGGGGGGGAAGACTAGCACTTTGTGATTGGTAGGTGCTTTTTCTGACTACAGAAAGTTTTTTTTATGCATGCTACATCTTTGATATTGTGTTTCCTGTTGTTATGAGTGCTTTTCACTTCTTAAGACCTTTCCTTGCAAAGTCTTAAAGGCATAGCATATCATGCTTTGACAAATACAGTGTATACTGCTTTTATCACCTCTGCCTTGCACAAACCAAACATCTAGACTGACATTACTGCTATCTTCAAGTAGTTACATTACTTCATAATCAGCCTAAACATTGCAAATACAGTAAAGTCTGGTTTGTGTTAGTGAGACATGGTAAAAATGTCTACTTCTTGTTTAAGCTAATTTGCCTTGATTCATGGCAAGCATGTGGGGAGACCAAGACTGTTTTCAGAGTGGTACAAGAAAAGTTTCCAGTTTGTTATCCAGAGAATCTATTTTTTTGGAATTGTAATATAAACATGTTAAATTAGGTTAACTTGAACTTAGTGAAAATGTAAACTTTTTTATAGAGGAAAACATTTTAACAGGAGAATTAAATGATTAATATAGGAATCAACAGTCTCTTAGTGTAAACATTCTTAATTTAATTTGCTTTAAATTTATTTTTCTCAAGTATCTATCTGTACAGAGAAAGATTGGTGGATGTAGTCCTTCAAATGCCAGTGAGTTAGAATAAATCTTGGGCTTTGTTGTTACAAGGATAACACTACTTAAGCCCTTGGGAGAGCTAAATGACAGGAACAATAACTGCATGTGTGGAGCTCTGTGTATGCGAGGAAGGGGGAGTGGCTTCTTCTGGCACTATCATCCTGCAGTGATGCAATAAAAAGTCTGTAAAAAAAAAAAAAGTTGACAGTATATATTGGTTGCTAAGTTTTCACATGAATTTTTTTTTAGTTTTTAAAAAAATCTTAATTCTAGAACTTTGAATTGATGTCTGAATGCATCTTGCTACAAGTGTAAGAGATGAGCTCACTAACAGCTTCAGCTGGAGTTATTTGATTGCTTATGGGTGGGGGGGGTGATGTTGGAACTCTATTATTGTCTAGTCTTGGTGCTGGGTTTCATAGCAACTGGTGGAGGAGGGGTATATAGACCTTACACATTAATTTGGGCTATCCAGTCCTGCATAACAAATATTAAATTCAGTGGTCCTGAGGTTTTGAAGATCCTTCAGGGGTTCTTATTGATGACTGTGCCTCTAAAAGTGCAAAACTTGGAACTGTTTTGTTCTGTTCTTGTGCACTTCTAACTTAATCTGTAGTATATTAAAGAAAGTAAAATTTGCTTTATTTTTGCTACCTATTCTTACAGTTCAGGTAATTACCTTTCAGTGAAGTTTCCTGAGTAAGACAATAACACAAGGAAATCTATAGCCCCACAGAAGAGGTTTGTTCTTCCAAGACAATAATCATATTGTGAGACTCCTTCCATGGTCTTAATAAATTCCAGCAGTCTGATTTTTATTTTTATCAACATGACTCTGAGTTGAGTCATATTGATACTGATGAACCTGCCTATGGTGATTTATTACAAGGTGGTGTTACAGTGAGGAGCTTCCCTGTGGGTGTCCATTATCAACTTCCTTCTTCAGAGGAAGCTTCTGAAGAGGTTAAGATTTGAGCCATTAGCATCCAAAACATTTGTGCCTTATGTGTACTTGCTGTATTAAGTATAAAGAAAGCCTACTGCCAATGTTGGAAGATTCTAAAAATTAAACCATCTGAATAGCAATGGTGCTCTGTCACGTAGTTCAAGAAGTGGCTCTGTCCTGTGTTGCCTTTGAGGTCTGATATTAGATCCTTTGAGACATGTAGTAATCATATAAATAATCTGTTCCTTGGTATCTTGGTCAAGAAGTGCGTGAGTAAGGTGGTCTTAGCAGGACAGGTCTGTTTGCTTGTTTTTTTCATTTGTTTTGGGGGTGGTGTGGTGGTGTTGGGTCTTTTTTTCTGCTGTGATAGTGTTTTGGCACTTCAGCCACTTGTGGACAAAGAGAATCTGTGCAAAATTTTGTGTTTGGAGTCATCCCAGGTGCTTGCCCCATATTTTTAACCCTTTCTAAAGATACATTGTCAGCATACCATTGGACTGGGTTGTATTCAGTGTTAAATTTGAAAAGCACCAGGTCTTGTGGGTGTTTTACATCCAAAACTGTGCTCTTCTAGTGAATACATCAGACTTGTTTTTTGTTGTCTTTCAGCAGTGCAGATACATCAGCGTATTAGATTTCTCTAAAAAATATTTTTAAACTATTCTAACAACTTGTAGTTTAAACTAAGCTTATATAACATTTATTTCTTTATAATCCTTAGCTAGATGCATGTACAAAGTAACATTTCCCAGCTTTTTATCTTAAAGTATTTTTTCCAGTTCCATATCTGAGGAGACTTGGGGAACATGTCTCTTGGCCTTCTTGATGAAATAAACTTAGAAAAAAATCTAATGGCATAACTTCTTAATATACCTCTTATGTAGTTCAGTCTTGTTCATCTTCCTGTTGTGTGCATAAAACTGCTTTGCCCGAGTTTGTTACACCTGTTAGGTGAAGATGGTAGCTTGTCTTTGAGCAACTAGTGTCAAAGAGCAGATGTACTAGGTTTAGGGATGATTCTCTTTCTTGCCCCGATCCTTCATTCCTTGTGCTGTGTGTTCTCTGTGCTTCACTGCCCCTTCATCTTGTCTCCAAAAACCTTCCAACCTATGAATAATAATCATATGGAGCAAGGAACTCATAGCATCTTGAAAACATGCTCACAGAACAGTTTCTCTGGTTTGTTTTGTATGAGTGTGGAATTAGGCATGGCCTTGTTTTAAAAGTTCTTGTTCCCTGTGACAAAAATTAAGTGTGTAAAATAGGATCTTACCAAGAATGTTGGTAAGGCTGGCAGAAAAGCTTTCTTACTTAACAGGTGAAATGAAATCTAGACCTTGGGCACAGTGGGGTAGAGTGTGCAAAGAGTACCTGGATACAGAATATTATGAAAATTGTTGTGTATGTGAGCCCTGCACTGAGGAGGCAGGAGACTAGAAGTCAGCTCCCAGGTTTCTCTGATAGTAAACTCGGAGCCTTAGTCGTCTTCATCCCAAGTGAGAACATAAGGCTATTGCTCACATTTGCAAGAAAAAACTCTAGAAGACTATACATATAAGTTAGATTTTTAATAAACATTTTAAAATCTTAAAACAATCGAAACTGATAGGGCTTATATTGGGAGGAGGAGTTATGCATAACAGTTCTGAAAATTTCATCTACTATGACCAGAATCTGCCTGGGAGCTCAGTGATAGTTAAGTCTGGCATATAGCAAGTGGTCCAAGTTGGAAAAAAAAAAAAAAGGCAAGCAAAGCATGTTGACTTCAATTTTAGCTTTTGCAATCCAGTACCAGTTTTAAAGTGAAAAAATGGAAGAAATTTGAGTGGCATATTGTGTTGCTTAAAACTGTTCAGAAATATCTTTGGGCTTTGTAAAAATACTGAATTCAGTGTAAAGATTTTTCTCAAGCATGTTTTGTTTCAACAATGTCACAATTCAGTGTTAGTGGGTCTCTTAAAGTGACTGACTTAAGAAATATAAAGAGAAAGTTTAAGAGGAAAAAATCAGTTGGGCTTCCTTTAACTCAAGGTTATGATTGACTACCAGTACCATGCCATCTTACTGCATGGTCTCAGTGTTTCTTAATCTGAGAATAGTTTAGTAGTATGTATGCTGGCTATTGCAATGTAGATCAAGGTCAGCATTCGGAAGACAGTTCTGCAGTTCTTAACATCACTGTTTTTTTCCTTGTCCCTCTACTATCTCCCCCTCCTCCCCACCCACCTCAGGTCTTCTTTGTGTGTTGGACAGGGAACTGTGTCAGGAGCAAGCTTTAAGATGTGAACTTCAGTACCACGTCAGCTACTCATATGTGCCTTAATGCAGTTATTTCCACTTAGCAGTTCACTGTCTGGTGGGCAGGGGCTTGCACACCTACACTTATTACAGAGTAGCTACTGTAAACTTGTATTCTTTTGCAGATCTGTGAGTATTCTAAACTGAAATTTCTCTGCTGCGCTTGCTTTAGATTCTTCTTGAGCTGTTCAGCTCCCACCTGTTTGAATCTGGAGATGGGTTGGAGAAGTGAACTGTATTTATGTGGAATTTTTTGTTCTCTGAAGATGGCTGCTTATGACACAATTCCCAATGATTCCTGCCCACATGAAAACATTATTACCTCAAGAGTCAATCCGTTGCTTTTCAGTCAAACTTCACTGGGATTCCTTAGTATTGTTCTAGTTTGCAAACTAACTAGCGTATTCCTCTGTTTAGTTTAGGAAATGGGTAAGAATGACAGGCTTCAGGCCCAGCTGCAGGTGTCTGAGGCTCAAAGACCAAACTCTGGGACTTCCCCTCTAGCTTTGGACAGAAACTGGTGCCCCAGGCATGGCAGTCTTGGAGAGGGGGGGTGTGTTTAAGAGGACAAGCATTCCCAATAGGTAATCTTCTCTCTTCTTTTCTTATAGGTTTGGAAGAACATTGTTCTCAGACCCTGAGAAATCTGGACTCCTGAAGTGTGCTACCAAAAGGACTTAAAGGAGACTTATAGCTTCCTTGCAATTACTCTTTTGGTGTTTGTACTTTTCTTACTTTTTCTGTGGTTTTAGAGCAAGAAACACCATGAGCACAGTAAGTATTTTACTACTCAGTGCAAACCTGATTCTTAAAACGTGGTTTTGTGCTACTTTTAGAAATGATTTTAAGAGTTTGTAGTGAATACACTGGAAAATAAGCATATTAAAACTTCATGTTCTGTGATACTTTAGGTTTCTAATCTCTCTAGGTGCTAGAATAGTTCAGAAATGCTTACAATGTGGGTAAAAACCCTAGGTCAGACTGATTGCAGTGGCTGGCTGCAAGCTAGCATCTGATACAACTGTGAACTAGTCTTCCAATTTGCAAGCCATCACGATATGTTTTTTCTTTGTGATCCAACTGATAAGATATCTGGAGTGATGTCTTGTCCTTGATGCAATGTGTCCAGGCAGGAATGACCCATACCACCCTTTGATGCATATTAGAGCCTTTCCGGGGAGTGTTTTGAATATCCTTGTGTGCTTTCAGTGGTGCTGCAAAGGTGAGGGCTACATTAATATTCCTCCTCAATAGAATGCTAAGGCTTTGTTCTCTCTTAGACTCAACGAAAGCGCCGTGGAGGAACAGTTAATTCCAGGCAAGCTCGGAAACGAAACAGGCTGATGGCTTCTACTGCAGAAATGGCTTCAGAAGCTGAGCCAATAGAACTTGAAGAAAGTGGTAAGCTTGCTTTTTAACTCGGTAAGAACATAAGTGAATGCCCAACTCTCCAGAAGCAATTTAAGGCGTGTGTTTGCCAGTTTCTAGGCTGTTTACTCTTTTAAAAAGCATCTAGTATGGCATCTGTAAACAGCAAGCCTACAGACAGCTGGTTTTCTTTGTTCTGAGATGCATTACCTTCAGCACTAGTGATAGATGAGTTATATAAGAAAGGGACTCCAGCGCTGCTCAAACTTCTGAATGTCTACTCTGAGCTGGGAGTCGCTGCAGCTGCCACTATATATGGTAGCAAAGTTTGGGAATTCCCAGGTTTTAAGAAGATAATTTAAAGGTTGCCATTAGTCGTACCCTGTCCCTCAAGGGAACGTTTACAGCATAGTATCGTAAAATTATTTTATCTTATAGGATTCATGTTTTACTCTGTATGATGAACATTCACCTATGTCAGTTGAATAATCTGTTGCTGTGTACCTCCCACGAGCTGTTGTCATACAACAAAACTGTGTGAGGACTTCAGCTGCTGTTCCTCTCACATTGCAACTTGCAGAAGACAGTGATGGTAATGCTATACATGGACTTTTGAGGGCAAAGCTTGAGTGAAATGTTGGATATGTTCCTGAAGAGAAGAGGGATAGGGCAAGGTTGAATCGTACCTCAGCCTGGTTCATAGTGGCAGGCAATTTTATTCCTCTGCGATCTCTGATCTTGATTCTAACATTTTCTTTTTTTCAGCTGGTGAAGAAGTAGTAGATCTCACATGTGAATCTTCTGAACCTGTAGTCGTTGATCTAACTCACAATGATTCTGTTGTGGTAAGTCGTGAATAGCACACTTAACTAATCTGACTACAAGATTTAGATTTCTGTTCTGGTCCCTGGTAGGATCTGGCTTTAAGGATAAGGTTTTTTTAAGTTCAGAGTTGACTTGTCAGTGTGTGAAAGCCACGCGTGACAGGTCAACACAGAAGCTGCTCTGGATGTGCACTTGGAAATAGCGAGAAGGTAATCTAAAATAGATTGATGAATACTGAAACTGGGGAGCAGGGAGGAGGGTGTTCAGGTGGTTCATAAGCTGCCTCCATTTCTAGCCCTTGGCAGCAGTGTGAGTGGAACCAGAAGCAACCACTTGTTTTCAGAGCAGCAGCTAAGTTACTGCTACTTCTAACATTCTTAATCAAAACCAAGAGAGGGCTACCCTGCCATTCTTGACTTGTTCAGTTGTAATTGCTTAGCTTATCTGGTGTTTGGATGTAACACTAGGGGTGCACACCAAAGTCTAATTGTATTTTCTTTTCTCTCCCTTACCATATATATTGATGCAAGATTGTTGAAGGTGAGTTGATGTTTTACAATTGATAATGGAATTGTCCTAAAGTTGGGGGTTTGGGGTTGGCTTTTGTCCTTTCCACCAAATTCAAGCAGAATAAATTGAAACTGCATTTACCGAAAGGCAAAGGACAGTGCTAAAGTATCTGGGCAGTATCTTAGAGAAGAGATCCCATCCATGTTTGATAATTGCTATCAGAGCTTGTAGAAAGTAGCTGAAATAAAATATGTCCAGACTTTTCACAATGTGTTCTTGCTTTCCAAACAGAAGTTCTTTAAGCCCCAATTGGACAAAAATTTTGTCACTTTTAGCACTGGAATGTCTGCTTTGAATAAAAAAAATGCCAAAAGGCTTTTTTAGCCTGTATTGCAGTGAAGAAACTAAAAGTTATTTGTGGTCATAGTATTCCCTTTCATTATCTAGTCTAACACATCTCAGATTTAGTACCGAGTAGTATTAACAAATGTAGATTTTTCTCCACTTTAGGTGGTGTAATAATTATAAATTTTAAGAAGTTAATCCTTTACACCTTTCCAACCTTGTTCTGATTATGATACCTGAGATATATTGGTACGTTGTTCGCTGCTTACTTAGAATATAATCTGTTCTGTGCTCTGAATGGAGCAAGAGCAAGTAAAAAATAGTTGCAGTAGAAGTTGCAGCTGTGTACTTACGCAGGAAGGAACTTTAATTTTGTGGTGATTTCTGTAATTTTAATTGATTAGTGCTTGATTATTGTTACATGTACATGGGAGTTGCAGAGATAAATCATGCAGTTTCTAGTTGTTAAAAAGCAAATAGCAATTCTTTAACCTTTGGATGTTACAGACCAGGCAGTTTAATTTTTTTTTAATCTCCTTTCATCTTGGGCAATATAACTCCATTTTCAAGTTACCTTAACTTGGGAGGAAGATAGTGAAAACATCTAAGGAGACAGTGCTGAAAGTAGTACCGCAGACAAAATGGTACAGTTTAGTATCATGCCTGCATAAAGCAGTGAGGAACCACAGCAGCTCTATAATTTTTAGATTTAATTATCTCTTCCATCACTTCTGAAACTTTCTGAACAAAGCACTCTGTGTTTTACCAGGCATTTCTGTTGTGTATGTGCTACCTTGTCATGCTACTTGGAAACTTGACTTCAGCCCGCCCTCCCTCCCTCCCATCACCCAGCAATTGTTGCAGCTTCTTGACATAGTATTGTAGCATTCTCTGTAAGAATCAGGAGAGGTAGCTTCCCTCTATAGAGGAGACTTATTCACAGGTAGTGTAACTATATGAAACTTATGATACCAAGAATCTTTTAAGATGATGTTTTAGCTGTTTGTAGGGTGTATAGAGCAAATGTTCTGTGCTGATATGCAGCAGAATATTCACAATGTCTGCTAGTGTTCAGCCTTAATATTTAGGAAACTAGTTCATTTAGGATTGTTTTTAACCCAGCTAAGTATGATCCATTTTAAAAATGAACTGTTACAGACTATTTATCATCATGCATTTCAAGGATAAATCCAGGGAGATATATATATATATATATATATCTAACTTACCAAAATTAAATTACAGAGAATCAACGACAAAGGAGAAATCTTAGACTAAGAAGCCAGCGACAGTCCGACAGCTGTGTACTGAGTAGTGATGATGAAGATGAAACAAGAGATAACGATGTGTACATGACGGATAAAGTGTCTCAAGAATTGGGATCACTGGAAGATGAAACTGCAAGTTCAAAGTATGTATGCCTTATGGCCTACTAAACATTGAATTTTGCCTTTCTTATACATAAAGGACTAAACTATATTGCTATAGTCTGGCTTATCTTTGAAGTCTTAACTTATTCTAGTTAGTTCCCTTTTTTTTCAATGAGTACATCACATTTTGCATGATGGCCAAATGATACTGTTTGAACTTGAGGACACAAAGGCCGCCCAAGACAGATGTACAACTTTGCATACAACCTTAAAGATGAGTGTGGGGGTATGGCAGGGAAGGAGGATTAGTCCCAGGCCATAGCTCATAATTGCACTTTTCATGATAAGCTCTAGTAGTGATGTTAGATATGAAAATATTTTCATTGATGTCAATGAGACTTGGTATCACAAGACCAGCAGGCAGCAGCCTGGCAAATTCCAGTAAAAACTCTTATTCTTTTCCTGCTGCTTTTTTACAAGCTGAGCCAGTTAAGTGCCTTTTTCTCTCAGAGCAGTAACAGTTCTTCCCAAGGCATACTTGCAAGGGGATTGTGGAGGTAATACTGTTATGGGCGTTGTTCTGTCCCACGTATGTCATGGAGCTCTGGCAGGTTTGCATATGAGATGGTGATCTCGCTGTTTGGGTCAGGTGCCTGCACAGTAAAGACCCCATTCTGCAGAGAAACAATGAACTTCTGCTGGAGGAGCACTCCATTGTGTTAATAAAGATGTGATGTATTAGATTAATTAAATGAAATCAGGTGTCCATGTGAGTAGGGAAGACAAAGAACATGAGAATTGTGGTATAAGTATTTTTTAAGTGTTTGAGGGAGTGGGGAATACAGGTATTAATAAAGTCAAGGCGCTTTGAACCTTTTAGCGTACCAGAAGGCAATGTAGGAGAGAACTTGGGTATGGAAATTTTGGGTGCCAGGCTTTTATGCCACCTGAAGGGCTTATACTAAAACAGTGTGTTTTGCCAATGGATTTGTAGATTTTTTTCAATTTTGGTGGTTAAGTATGTAGCTGAATGAATCCCACTAATTAGTTAATATAAAAACAAAGTTTTGTTCCACCAATCTCAAGCTTCTCTGTTAAAGAATGTGACTTCCTACTTTGTTTAGGTAAGGCTGAAAGAGCTCAGTGCTGCAGCAGTTAACATTGACAGAAAGGTACTGATGCTGGAGATTGCCACAGAGCCATCTACAGAGTTACTCTGTGATGTTAGTCCACTCTTATATGAGGGTTATCATCAATTGTAATTAATTACTGAGTTGGTATTATAGCTGCTTCATAAAGAATTTGAGCAGTAAAAATGGGAGAATTAATGAACTTATGTATGTGAAACTAGGGGATAGAAGGTAGTAGCGCTCACTGACTGACTTTATAGGTTAAAAGATATCTCATGCTTTCTTTTCCTGTTTAATAAATTACAAACTGTTGCTTAGTGTAGGTGGTAACATAACAGCACCAAGTGCATATGGTAAAGACTTAGGAAAGCAGCTTACTGTGATCATTTGAAATGGAGATTAATTTGTGAGTAAGAGTGGCAGGAAGCTCTTTCTGATAGAGAACATTAGTCAGCACTTAAGGTGTGACATACTCCTTACACGGTCTAGCTACGTCTGTAAGTAAGTGTGCGTGTAATACAGCTTTCCTGCTGGCTGAAGGCAGGAGAGGTACATCTCTGGTGGTACTAGCCACCAAGTTTGTCCTTCTCTAAAGTAGAAATTTATTTCTGCGAATTTCCTCACAGTAGGCTGTTCCTGCCCTGTGTTTTATAAGAAAAGAGTTCTTAGTATGAATGTTACTGGGCTGCAACATTGCTTAATTGGAATAGGGGATGTTTTAATTTTGGACAAGCTCTTTCCCTTATAGAAAGAATAGTTTCCAAAGGACAGCTAGATGCTTTTGTCATAAACCTCGTATTTATGACCTGTTGAAAATTAACACTGCCATAGGTACACTGCACAGACCTGTAGACTGCTGTTACTTGTCATAATAGAGCAGGGTGGCCAACAGCACCTTCCCCCTAAAGGAAACCAAGATGTGTTTCCTTTAGGTAAAGGACACCCTGACTACTTATTAAATGCAACAGACTGAGAGAGTTAAAGGTATGCAGGGAACTGCAGATGAAATGCGCCATGGCTAGGCTGTGCAGTCAGGTGATTATGTGACTTTTCATGTATCAGAAACCCTTCATGCACGGTGACATTAATGGATGCATGTTCTTTCTGGTTTTGTTCTCTCCACTGCAAGGCCGTCTGGTACCGTTAGCTGTCCGATTTGCATGGATGGCTACTCGGAGGTAAGGATCCACCTGTTGCTGTTGGGTCTTTTTTGTTGGAGGGAAAATGGGGCAGAGGATGAGCTGCGCAGCTCTGCTGGGTTATGTGCTGGCCTGAAGTACAGACCTTGGTTTGAAGGTCAAGCCAGCTTGTAACTCCAAGACGCTTCTTAGTGGTGCGTGTAGAGAGAGAAACACTTCCCGGGAGGGCACTGAAATAAAGATCTTAGTGTTCCTTATTGTTATTGCAGTAATGTACTGATTCCATATACGCCCAGTCCCATTTGCCTGGTGCCAAGAGACCAGCACAGCTGAATTTCCTACTCCAAATTTCTGTTGTGGATTTTTTCTTCCAGATTGTGCAGAGTGGACGTCTGATTGTGTCAACCAAGTGCGGCCACGTCTTCTGCAGCCAGTGCCTCCGCGATTCCCTTAGGAATGCCAACTCCTGCCCAACCTGCAGGAAGAAACTCACTCACAGACAATATCATCCCATTTATATATGAGTACTTGTGTTTCTCAGGACAGACTCAACTGGATTTTTGGGGAAAATGTCATGTTTTCAGTGCTCTGAAGATTTAAAGAGCAGCAGGTTGTGCACACATCCAAATAAAAGTGGGGTTTTTTGAGAATGACTTGTACATATATAGACCGCTTTTTTATGGTCCAAGCTGCTGCTTGTCATGTCCCTCATTCTAGTGTTAAATTTAGGACTGTCTCTAAACTAGACCAGCAGCCTATATCAGAAAGGAAGCAGCTAATCCATTTCCTTCTACTTTTTTAATGCTTAAATAAGAGGGGTCTGAATATTTTGTTATTTCTCACTCTTTAAATTATTCCCACCATCTCATACAGATATGGAATAGTTAGCTCTTAGAATACAGATGAGCAATTTGCCATTTCATTACACTTTTCTTTTTATCCTGTAAGAAGCTCATGACTGTATTGCTTTCTGCTATACCATCTTTGCCCGAGTATGTTCTGTAATGATGGATTGTTTTATCATCAACCAGTATCAAATTGACAGCCACAGTAATGCAATAAAATAACTTGCTGTTAACCAGCAATCCGTTTTTTTAAGCAGAAGGCTTGAACATGTAGATGTCTTTATGAACTCCATGAGATCAAAAGAACGTAGACAGATTGCAGTGTGTACAATGTGAAAATACTTCTTTGAATGTTTTAACTGCCATGAATTCCTGTATTTAAATCACAACACTGAATCTCTTTTCTAACGTGATGAGATGGTCTCTTGGGTTTACTACTATTCTACTGTGCTCTCTCATGATAACTAAGGAGGACATAGTCTTCTCTAGGCTTGCTAGTGATGAATGAGAAGCAAATTCTATGCTGTCCTCTTGTCAGCTGAATACCAAACTACCTACAGATCTTCTTACAGTATCAAGTATACCCAGCATCATGCTTAAAGTTCTGTGTGTTCACTTTGCTGTTCTCTTCACTTGTTATACTGACACCTGACTGTTTTTTCCCTGGTGTATAGGATTAAAAATTAAATAATTGTATTGCCATGGGTTTAGGAAGTGGAGGCTTTAAAAGATGTTTGGTAGCAACCTTGACTTGGCAGCTTTTGAGGGAGAAGTTTAATCTCCCTTTGCCTTGAGGGTTGTCCAGCTTCCTTTAAATGTGCATCTTTAAGAAAGAAGTCAGATACATGTCCTAGGAGAGAGAGAAAATTCCTCTATCAAAGCAGGAATACGTAGGTTTACGCAGTCCCTCCCCCCTTTTTTTTTTTTCCAGGACTGAGTTAGAAATGTCTGCTTTAAACCTGTTACAGATAAAATCTGCAAGCTGATGTGGAACCCCAGGTGAGGTGATATAAACAGCATGTAATTACAGTAATTACATGTAGGCAAGACAATAAAAAAGAGTATGTTATGATCCACATCTGCAGTAGCTGCATCTGTGAAAAAGTCCAAAATTAAATTTGGACACTGTTGGCAGTCGGTTGGTTATGAAAACCACTAGAAGCAACACTCTGTTGCAGCACAGTTGTAGGCTGCGTTTACTTAACATTGGTATCTGATGTGTTTGCTAACCTGTCCGAGGGGTCTGTAGGAAGCCTTCAGCTAAAGCAGCTCTTCTAATTAGCTGTCTCAAGTTCTGCATTGAAGATTACAACCCAAAACTCAAGGGTTTTTTTTTTTTATTAGGATGTTGGGGGATGCTTCTAGATATAGTATTACAGACAAGAGTTTTGTTCCATCAAGGTTAGTTTAAGGAATGCAATACCTTCCCACCGTGGTTTGGAATAGCCTTGGTTTGGTGCTGTTATCCAGAATATGCAGTTTCTGCATTGTGGCAGTATAACTGCTAAAAAGTTACACGTGTTGAGTTGTTGTGTGCTCCCATTGGTAATACAACCTACAAGCAAGGACTACAGCAGTCTTAGAGTAGTGCGGTGACAAGGGCTGGCATTCGAGTCCCAAAAAGCAGATAACCGATGAAACAATGCTAAAGATTGCTTAAAGCGTTAATTGCATGAAGAGAAGCAGCCCAACATTAAAACTGTCAAGATACTTAAGGGCCACAGAAACAGCTTTCTGCTGTTTCTGGTACTTAAAGTGGGGGGGAAAAAAAAAATATATGGCCAGTTTTCCTTGGGTGGTTCCTGTAGGAGAGGGAAGAAAAGAAGATTTAAGAGATTGCCTCTGGGAGGAGGGCGAGTCACGTATCCGTGCATCTCTCACAGTGTCCTAGCCATAGCCTAAAATGACTTTGCACAACTCCCTCCATGTAAATATCACTTTATAGTTTGTGTTTCAATAAAGAGATCTAATTCAAATTTAGACATCACAAACTATAAAATATTTAAAAAGGAAGTTTTTAGCTTTTGTGTACCCTGTGAAGTGCCACAAATTTTGTGCATCTTAATTTTAAGTCTCAGTACATGGAAAAATACTAAATTGCATTACATGCTTTATATAGAGAGGGGGGAAAAAAACACGCAATACATTTGAGTTCCAGTGCTGTTTCACTTTGGCAAGAACTGCTAGATAATATAAAGATTTTTTCATTATGTAAATGTATGTCTTGTTGTATATAGTTCAATTTTTCCTGTATTTAATTGTATTCATGTCTGTCTGTCCCATCTATGTTGGACTCTGCTGGTAGGCAAACAGTTCTTTTAACAGGTGAAAATAAAACTGTTGATTTGATCGGTCAGAAGCGCTTGTTGTTTTAATCACACTGTATTAATTGATATTTTGAGGGGAAAAAAAAATACCTCCCCAAACCTGTTCTTTTGGTCTGGGTATGTTGTGTGGGGTGAAGAAGGGCGCTGCCTGGGATGGGAGCGGCAAGGGGATGCTGGTGTCAAGCCTGGGGGTGCAGGGGGATGCAGGGGGGGGCTCCTGAGTGGGGGAACTACCCCCAGAGAGGGCTCACGGCACAGCGCAGCGGGGTGTTGGGGTCTTTCCCTGCTGACAAAGCTCCCCTTGCCTGTTGAAGGCACATGTCAGGCATGTAGGGGTTTGAAAGTCCCTGTAAAGCTGCTTTGATTTCTTCTCCAAACAAACCAAATGCTGTTCTGATGTTTTTTTCTTGTCCCTCTTATTTGCCTTTCTTACTCAGTTTTTTATGAAGCTTCTCCACATTAAGGAGAAGGAAAAAAAACCCACAAACATTTCAGGCTGGCCATCTATGTATGTGTAAGCAACTTACAGAGCATGTCCACCAGGATTGTTACTATATGTAAATGCCCTGTCTCAGAGGTCTACTGGAAATCTTATTGGTTCCCTTGGTCTTAGAGCAAGTGTTTTATGATGGATTTTATGTTGCTGCTAATTAAGCTCATTAAGTGTATATGTTTTCTACTGGTCCTTGTTTACAGCAGACTGTTGCCTTTCTGCATCTTGTGGTTGCATTGTTCTTCCTTCTCTGCCCTAGTGCTGGTGATGCTGGGAAAGTTTTACTTTCTGGAAGCAAAAAGGCTGCCTATTTTGCAATATTTCAGAATGAGTGTGCAAAGAGAACTGACACTACCTGGGCACAGAATGTTAGGGAAATGATTGCTAGGTAAGTCCTGCACTGAGGGTGCAGGAGACAGAGTCAGTTCCTGGCTTTCTCTAGCAAGGAGCAAGCTCAGAGCCTTAGTCTTCTATGTCCCTGTTGAGAACATATGGTCGTTTTCTCAGATTTACCAAACTATACATGTAAGCGTAGACAATTTTTTTTAAACATTTCCTGTCATGTGTAGCAGAAATCTTAATGATCTTCTCCCTGATTTTTCCAGCAACTGAAGGTTGGACTAAGAGCTCTGTAGTTCCCTTGGTCTTCCCTCATGCCCTTCTTGAAACTGGAATAGCATCAGCTGGCTTGCAGTCGGCAGGGACATCCCCAGACTCCCCAGACCTTTGGCAGCTGATGGAGAGGGGTCCTGCCATAGCAACCTCTGCCTCCTTCAGTGCTCTGGCTGAATCCCGTCAGGCCCCATGGACTGGTGAACACTCAGCTGATACAGCTGGTCCCTTACAATTTCAGCATCCACAAATGGAAAGTCTCTCTTCCCGCACTTGTGGTCCTCTGACTCAGGGGGCTGGGCAGCTGAAGGTCAGTCAGTATTAGTAAAGACTGAGGCAAAAAAAAGAGCATTCAGTGCCTTCACTTTTTCTTCATCCATATTAGTCAGGTGACCATCTTCAGCAAGTACTGGTCCAATGTTTTCTTTATCTCTCCAGCTTTTGCAATCCAGTGCCAGTTTTCAAAATGGGAGAAAATTGATGAGTGGTGTACTGTACTGCTTAAAACTGTGCATAAATATCTTTTTGGGCTTAAAGATTTGTGATTGAAGAAATACAGGGGAAGTTGAAGTGAAAAAAAAAAAAATCAGTTAGGCTTCCTTGAACTCAAGGTTATGGTGGACTACTAGGGCCATTCCATCCCCCTGCATGGTTTTAATGTTTCTTAATCTGAGAACTGGTTAATAGCCTGCTAAATAGTTTTGATCTTTCTACTGACAAAGGAACAAAAAAAAAAAAAAAAAAGGCCAGGGCAGAGATGCTGTTTCATGCTTTTAGATGACATGTTTCTGTGTCCATTGGTGCTCTTGTCAGGTCTTGCCTGAAGTCACTACAACTCTTGTTTAGAGAAGACTAATTATCTGGAAACTACCAACTCCAGAAATCTGGCATTAGGCGTGACTTCATTTTGTCTTTGAGACCATAACATGATGTTGTAACACCTTGACAGCAGTCCTGTACCATCCCTTTTCTGGGACCACAATGTTCATGGTCTACATAGAGTAGACAAGGGCCTATACCATCTGCAAGAGTTTGCTACCTTTTAAGATGATGTAATGATCCAGAGCTGTGACGAGAGCAGTGAGCTAAATCTTCTCGATTGTGCAGGACCGTGGAGGACTCACATAGTCAAGCTGCTTTGTCTCAAAAGCAGTGGATTATCCTGCGTTTCTTCCCACTTGTTCACTGAGGTTTGCTTTGTCACAGCTCAGGGAGCATCTTTGGCCCGTTCCTGGCTGTGCCCTCCTTCTGAAGGACTGTGTGCTGGTCTTTGCAGCATAGGTCAAGGTCACTGTCTGGAGCAAGTGGATTTCTGCCTTGCTTTCTTGTTTTGTTTGACCGCAGTAGAACAGGCCTTCTAGTAAGACTTATCTTTGGATTACACTGCTGAACTATTTTTAAGGTTTGCCAGGGCTTCTGTGCTGTCAAACTTGTAAAAAACATATGGGGACAGGGATTTATAGATGGTTTCATACCCCTGGAGCAAAAAGCAGCTGTGTGCCAAAGAGGCGGGTTTTTTTTAAAGATGGATTTGTAACAGAGCTTCCTGTAGGCACAGTCATTGCACGCTGACTTGTCTGTTAAGGCCTTTGGTCTTTTGTGCAGTAAAATGCAAATTGTCTAGCAGGCTTGATTCTGAGGCTTTCTAATCACTTTATTACTTTTATTAAAGAAAATATTTTCCTTACTAATTTGTAATGCTTTGTCTTAGAAATTTGTTATTTGGCTTGTTTGGGGTCCCCCTACTGACTCTCCCCAGATCCTCACTGTGTGCTGGACACACAATAATTTCACCAGGAGCAAGCTTTAAGATGTGAACTTCAGTACCACATGCAAACATTACCTCGAGAGTCAACCAGTTGCTTTTCAGTCAAACTTCACTGGGATTCCTTGATATTTTCTAGTTTGCTAACAGACTAGCGTATTCCTCTGTTTAGTTTAGGAAATGGGTAAGAATGACTGAGGCTTCAGGCACAGCTGCAGGTGTCTGAGGCTCAAAGACCAAACTAATCCATTTCCTTCTACTTTTTTAATGCTTAAATAAGAGGGGTCTGAATATTTTGTTATTTCTCACTCTTTAAATTATTTCTACCATCTCATACAGTTATGGAATAGTTAGCTCTTAGAATACAGATGAGCAATTTGCCATTTCATTACACTTTTCTTTTTATCCTGTAAGAAGCTCATGACTGTATTGCTTTCTGCTATACCATCTTTGCCCGAGTATGTTCTGTAATGATGGATTGTTTTATCATCAATCAATATCAAATTGACAGCCACAGTAATGCAATAAAATAACTTGCTGTTAACAGCAATCCGTTTTTTTAAGCAGAAAGATGAGCAGACACATAGGCTGTTTTGATAGGTGAGTCCCTTCTCATCTACAGTAATATATTTGATACTTCAACAGGATGAAGCATGCAACATTTGCAGAAACATGTTCTCAGCTGCAGTTTGATTCTAGATCATGTTTTTGGTGAGGAGAACAGGTAAATATGGAATATGAGCCAGATATCAAAATTTGTGAAGCTGAAGTCCAGGTCCAGGTAAGACTAGTCCTAGGCTAGGAAGCCAGGTAAGAAGCATGGTCCAGGGTTTAGGTGGAACATGTAATCTGTGGGATGCTCACAGTGCTGCAGTATCTGGAGTCAAGGGTGAGATGAGTGGGGAGGATTGTCCTGGGGGCTGGAGTGGAGACCAGTGCTGGGGCATCACGAGCCAGAAACTGGAACTGGAGAAAAGTGCAGAGACTCTGCAGCCGAGTTGTGTGTGAGCAGCCCAGCGGTAAAGGGGTGTCACAAAGGGGAATCACCAAGGGTAAGCCAAGGTGCATGTCAAATGGATCAGTTTAGCAGGGTCATAGCTGCTGCAAGGGGCCACTGCATTCTGGCTGCAGAGCTTAAACCTCGATTTGTCTGGGTTAGGTCTCACAGGGTGGTGACACAGCGCTGGGGTGAAGCTTACAGGCGATGCAGTGCTATCTATGAAGCTCTTGTTAACTGTTGAAACATTGTCCTTGCATTGTGTCTGATCTACACTTGGTGGCAGCGAGTGCTAATTTCATATGTTCTGTTTAAATCTTGTTTTATTCTCTAGGTCAAGAGCATGTGATTGAGCCTTTGGGCTTGTGAGAACATTTTAACCTCAAAATATTTTATGTCTTTTTATCTCTATTCTTATCACTAATGATGTGAAACCCAGCTTGGTTGTTTGTGTGGTGATCTGTTTCATTATGAATGAAAATATGCATTGGGTACTGCTTATTTCTAAACCTGTTTCCTTTATCAAATTGCATGAACAAGACATTAGCATGAAAAACCTTACACAGAAAAATCACAGGTTATGATACTGATTTAATATAGAGGTAACAGGATGAGGGACAAATGGTCTCGGAGGTCTGTCTGCCTATGCAAGAAATTGCAGACGTCCATTTTAAACTCATTTCAATTATTTATATGGAAACTTGTTTTCCAAAGAGTGCACAAAATGCATTCACATCTAGTGAGTGATTCTCCTTCTTCCTGGGGAAGGTGAAGGACCTCTCTTTCCTCTGGCAGTAGTTTATCTCTTGTTTCCTTTAGGAAGCGTTCATGCTGTCAATATCTGCTCCGATACCCTCAGCCCTTCCCAGTCCCCAATGGCACATGTGGTGGCAGAGCAGAAGCAACCTCTGGCTCAGCGCCCTCTGCTCCTGCAGAACATCTGAAGGAGCCAGGTTAAATATTCTCCCTACCACAAAGATCTCAACTGAGGCAAGGTCCTTGCTGTGTTCCGTGAGTTCACACTACTGCTGATGGCAGAGACATATAGCAGAGGCACCTCCTGGCTCTGTGGGATGGAATAGATGGAGCAGCATCATGTTTTTTATGCAAGCTCCTGTGTAGTTCTTTTTGCATATCTTGATTTGTAGCATCACGACAAGTGGGCACTTTATAATTAGCGTGATTAAAAGTGCACACATTGCAGTGGAAGGGAGCGTGTAAATTAGGCATTAAAACTGCTGCAAGGAGGTGGTCTGCTACGGCTTCTTTCCTTTGACATCAATTCCTCCATAAATCTCATTCCAATTCTTGCTCTGTAGAGGAAGGGTATGAAGCTGTGGCTATTTCAGTGACCAATGTTCCAACACCATTTCCCCAAATCATTTATTAATAGTCACAGATACCATAGCTTATTTCTAACTAATTCAGCAATCAAAATTTTAGACATGGATCATGCATATATTTGTGCCTTCCTCCTCGCTGGAGTGCAGACAAATGAATTTTAAAAATAGCCCGGGGTGAAGGTTTAAGTCATTCATTTTACAAGACTCTTTAAAAGCTTCTTTTCTAACCTGCCAAATTATAGGATGGTTATAATTTGTTTAAGTCTTTCAACATTTAAGAAAATGCCTGCTGCATATTGAAGCATTAGTACCCCTTAGCTGAGCAAATTGAGCGTGGGGCTGCAGGAGCAGCCAGAGCTCCGCTGGGGAAGAGAGGTGTCTGCTCAACGCGAGGCCTCATGAATTGCAGAGAGCTAATTAGAAGAAATGCTTGCAAAAGACTGATTTTCTGGCACTTCTGGCTAAAACATATTTGAAGTGCTTTTGTCATACCGAGGGCTCCCTGTCGGTACAGTTCGTTTATTATATTTGCCATCCAGTGTTCCTTTTATTTTTGCCTTCTCCTACCACTGGTATTTGAAGGCAGCGAGCATTGCACGGAAAGCAGGGCTGCTCGGCCGTGTGACAGGCACCTTCACTCAGAAGGAAAGGGGACTTCCAGCTGGAGGTGCTTGGACCCTGAAACCAATTGTTATGTTTTATTTGACCAGCAAAAACCAGCCAGTTCATAGACTTCTACAGCATCTCCAGGAGCTGCAAATTGTCCCCCAGAGCAGTTGCCTGGAGGGAGCAGTGAGGAGTGATTCGAGCTGCACTGGAGACTGGCACCTGGAGAAACACTGGCGGGTTCCCAGGCATGAAGTCAGGCAGAGTCTTTGTTTTGGAGCCTCCACCCCTGCAAAAGCGGGGCTGTTGTTTGCCACGTGTTCAGGGATGCTGAGGGAAAAGGCTGGTGCCCTGCTTGCCTGATCTGCTGTGAACCCCCACCGCTCCCTCTGGCAGCAATGGGGTTTCACAGGGCCGGAGTGGGGCAATACCTCTTCATCTGGAGAGATGAATGAAATAATTGTGTTGGGTGTGCAGCAGCTCCTTGGAAATGGAAGTAGGATGGGTTTGATATTAAATAAATGAAAAGTAAAGCCGTGTATGCTTTTGCTATACCTCAGCATTCCTACCTAGATATTGTGTAGGATTTTATTGGGTTTATTATTGTCTCATATCTGTTAGGATGCCTAGAAAAAGCTTATTTTTACATTCTTTTGAAAAAAAATGTTCATGGCTTTATATATCTATACTATCCTATACGCTGATTTTACAGCTGAACTTGCAATGCTTGGATATTCTGGACAGGAGTGAGACTATCAGCTCTGACCTCCTCAGCCATCCCTCTGAGCTTTCACATCTGAATTAGAAAATATCCACAAGTCTGCACCCTTAATATCTGAGAGATCCCTGGGGTAAGGTGTTGTGTTTATAGGCTGGCAAATACCTGCAGTCCCAGACTTGTGTCCCACATCCCCCATTCCATGCCCTGCTGCTGCCCAGGGCCATGGTTAGCCAGACCAGGACACAGAGCAGTTCACTAGGGCAGAAAGCTCGGTGTGTCTGTTTTAGCTTAGATCCAACTCTTAGGAAGAGTTTGGGGCTGTTGCTAGGGCAAGCCTGGTGTTTGACAGTGCAGCTTTGGCTTGTTCCTGGGCAGGCAGCGTTCCCAGGGCTGGAGCTCACCTCCCCAAGCTGAGTTACGTTGCTCCTTCCTCATGCACCGCAGCTGCATCACCCTGGACCCCACGAGAGAGACATCCAGCACTGACCTGCCCCTCGGATGCATTGACCTCATGGACAGGAGGAGGTGACAGCATGAGGGGGACTCGGTTTCAGGCCAATCCTTTGTGTGGGGTTTTGTGACATGTCTCCCTGTTTTCTGGTTGTGGGAATAATCAAAACATATAAATAGGATAAAATCAATGTGGGGAAATACACCATTGGCTGGTGCCACACCATTTTGCTGTGGATGCACACCCTAGCAGAGGTCTGGGATTAGTGTTGCTAAACAAAATTCAAAGTGTATGTGCATGTAAGCCACCATTAGCTTTACTTTTTGTATCACAGAATCATAAAATGCCAGGTTGAAAGAGACCTCAAGGATCATCTGGTCCAACCTTTCTTGTCAAAGGCATGGTCTAGACAAGATGGCCCAGCTCCCTGTCCAGCTGAATCTTACAAGTGTCCAATGTTGGGGAGTCCACCACTTCCCTAAGGAGGTTATTCCAATGGTTGACTGTTCTCACTGTGAAAAAATTTTCTTCTTGGAAAATTCTGGCAATCTCCCCAGGAGTAACTTTTACCCATTACCCCTCATCTCTTTCATGTGACTCCTTGTAAAAAGGGAGTCTCCATCTCCTCTGTAGCCACTTTTTAAATACTGGAGCATGGTGATAAGATCTCCCCTAAGCCTTCTCAAGGCTGAACAAACACAATTCTCATGCCTTTCCTCACATGGCAGGCTTCCCAGTCCTTGATTATCTTTGTGGCCCTTCTCTGGACTCTCTCCAGCCTGTCCACATCTTTTTTGCATAGCGAGGACCAAAACTGAACACAGTGTTCCAGGTGTGGCCTGACAAGCACTGAGCAGAGTGGGATAATGACTTCTTTACCTCCGCTGGTGATGCCCTTGTTGATGCAACCCAGCATCCTGTTGGCTTTCTTTTTATAGTGTAACAAAATATTGTTGGAATGCTGGGTTGAAGATTTTGTTCATTTAACAACAGTAACAAAACTTGATTAGAAATGAATGCCTTTCTAAGTAGTCTATTTTTGCTTTATGCCTTCAGTAATTTGAAGAAATTAGTGGTGAATAGCGAAGTTTGTCAGTGTTGTGAATAATTATACCTGCAATTATTAAACACTTGTTATTAAAGCAGATGATGAAGCTGGCAATTCCTGTTTAAGCTGTGTACTGATAATATTAAGGAAGCCAAGAGAAAAACAATGGAGATGATTAGGGATCTTGCTGGGACATATGGAAGAAAGCTGACTTTTATTCAGTCTAACGAGGGAACTGTTAGAGAGGATTTAACACAAGTATTTAGTATATTGAAGTTTATTGCAATAACAGGCCCAGTATGAGAAGGAAGGGATCATTCAAGGCTAATGGCAAACATTAAAATGTGTAGTTGTTCTTCATTTTCTTCAGCACTCCAACTGTGAGCCAGGCATCACACCTATATCTTACGTTACATTTTACACATGAGGTAAGAGGAGGAATGCCTGGCCAACACAGAGGTGGACAGATGAAGAGCAGAGTGATACAACTCACAGAAGGGCAGTTTGAGTTTAGCACTAAATGTAGCAGGTGGAGTCTGCTGGGGCCCTGTCAGGAGCCTCCAAGTATCCAATGCTGGAAAGGGAGAAGTGCAGCCTGGCACAAGCTCTGAAGGGACACTCAGGGTTGGTGACCTCGCAGTGTAGTGATGGGGGCTCGTGCTCTTAATGCTGCCCCTCTTGGTTTCAAACCCTGCTGAGCCAGGAGGAGAAGATCCTCCTGTCTCTCACTGAAGAAAACATTCTGAAAATATTTGTAAAGAAGGTAAATAAGGCCACTTTCAGAGGTTTCTGGGCGACCTAGAAATGAAGAGCTACCTGGAAGCATGATAATTCAAAAGAAAAATATTTTTATTCCAAAACTAAGTATTTGCTCAGAAAGCATTTTTACTCATAATTGTGATAGCCCAGTGCAGGACACTGATACTGCAACACACAGCTCTTGCTGACTTCCCCACACCATAGCACATGGGGCTTTTTAAACATCTGTGTTTGGGCCCAGTGGGGAATTCGTCCCCTCCTAGCTCAGATTTATTTCAATTCATGCTGATTTTAATTTATCTTTGTTTTGTAGTTGTATTAACTTCTCTGTCAAATAGCTGAGTGTCCCTTCAAGGCGGGGACTGGTAAGAAGCAGTGTCTCCCCCTAAGGCAGCTCCCTTGCCATGGTGTGTCAGGGTCTTGACCACCGGTGAGCCAGTTGTGGCTTTGCCAGATGCACTGTCAGGGTGGACCAGTCCAGGAGCAAAGGCCAGACAAGCTGTTTTCCTCATCCTCAATCTGGAGGAAGGACAAGAGTCTGCCAACACCATAAAATATTGCTGCTGCTGCTTGGACATGCAAAGAAAGACCAGACTCTGTTCAGAACATACGACCACCTCAAAAACTATTTTTCCCAAGGGAAAATGCTGAGGGCTAGCACATTTGGTTCACATATATCCAACTGATATTGCAAAAGGCTCAAAATATAGGAAGGCAGACTCATGACTGTTCTCAATAGACAAGACAACAGGGATTTCTTGGAGCTGGCTGTTGTGCATAGGTGCCAGGACCCTATGGGTTTGTTTGTGACAGAAAGTGGTCACTGGTGTTGTGGTGCACACCACCGCACCACTTATCCATGGGCCAGGAAGGATTTGAGGACCCCTGTGTTACAAATCCACATCATATTTTGTTCCTGGAGGTAAGATGCCAGATGTGCTTAAATGATGATCAGCTCTGTTTACTCTAGGGTCCATGCAGAAAAATAAATTATGCCTCAGATTAGAGATCAGAGATGAGCAAAGTGAAAACTCATATTTTCCAAATGACCTCAGCTCCAGCAGAGACATTAACGGGCATCATTATGATGTCTCCATTACACAGATCTCCACCTAATTCCAGTTAGACCAAAATATTTTCTTTCTACTGCTATAGAGCAGATGAAACTCTTCTAGAGGAAAATAATGGATATTAATTTAAAAAAGGATGGTGATCTGGACAGAAATAATATTCCTGTGGTTGACAATACATGCTGGAGTTATAAGATCAAGCAGTGAATTACTTACAAAATTGCTATGGGGAGGTCTTTGAAGCAGTGAATCGGGGTAAAGCATGCTGTAAGATATTGAGCAACTGATAATGCAAATAGCAGAAGAGAGGAGGAGAGGGAAATAAATTAACCGTCTAAAATGTTGTTGAGTATTTATGAGGAGGTAATAGGTTTCCTGACACTTCTTATGAGAACCTAATTGTTAGTCCCAGGGTCCTGGAGAAATGCCAGTTCAGGTAGTTGCACTCTGTCAGCCCAAGTCATGGCCACCGGCAGGTGCTGCTGCCTTGTGTCTGCTCCGAGCCCCGCCACCACACAGGGAACTGTTCCCACCTCTCTCGTGGCCTCCTTAGGGTTTGCAAACCAGCCCCTCTGAAGTTATCCTGCTGTTTCAAGACCCTTAGAGATTAAGGATAAAATGTTTATATTCTTGCATGGTATGTGTTGGTGTTTTCCCGGCAGCTCCCCACCAGCAGTGCCACAGTCTGTCCCTGTGCACGGCTGGAAGCTGGTGTTGGCCACAGAGGAGGCGTTGGGTTCCTTCACTGGCTTGACATGACCAAAGTTTGGTTGCTACTCTCCCAGAAGGGCACAGGCTGACCAGGCAGAGAGGGAGAAGTCACCACTTCAGCATGGGAAAGCCCTCAATGTCCCTTGCGTGTGAGTGAGGGGTTTGGCCCTGTTCTCTGGCTGGGTTTCCCATTTTCCCCCCGCTGAGCTGCTCTGCCAGGTGCACCTTTGGCTTCCTACCCAAAAATGCTTGATGCGTTGCTGGAGGAGATGCGCTCTTTGGTGGAAGAGCAGAGGAGGTGGCCAGGACACCTCACATGGTACAGGCAGCTCTCACCCAGGCTGGAGAAGAGGGTGCACAGTCATGGACACCAAGACCTGCCAGATGAATGCCCGTCCCTGCGCAGGCTGGTTAGAGATGGGGAACCTGAGGGAGCAGCATGGTGTCAGGGAGGCAGAGAGCAGTGCGGGATGGCTTTCAGAGGAAAACTCACTCATATTTCCACGGGCTCCGCTCTGCAAGTGATGGGTACCTAGACCAGCAGTGATCTGGGGAGTCTGTGATTAGAGTCAGCTGCTTCTCAACGCTACGCAGCCTGGTAGACACTTTGAACATGGCCCTTTTGTTACTTTTACATTGAAATTCAATCGGGTTTACATCTGTGAAACAGACTGACATATCTGTTCAGGTCTAGATAGGATTAATTAAGCTCCTGAAAGCCATAAACACTGAGCCATGTATTTGACTTAGCTGAGACCTGACGTATGCTGCAAAATAATTCTCACTCCTTTCTCAGGCAGCTGGGCTCACCGATGGACACCATCTTTTTCCTGTATGGAAATAAAATCTCTTCATCTGAATCCTTTATTATCTCTTAGGACTTGGTCACTGTAATGCATCTTCAGTGATTTTTAATTCTCCATGGTCACCACGCCATACTTCACATTACCCTCATGAACATGCCACAACTTCAAAAAAATTAGAGCAAGAAATGATTCCCCGTTAATCTGAAATAGTTTCTTACATTTTTTCAGTGAATGAGAGAAACACTTTAACAACCCTAAATTATTTTCTAAAGTTCTGTGTAAAAATAAAATTTTGAAATATTGACCATTTCAGTGTGGGAGTGGGAGTGGGAGATTTTGCATTACTGAAAGTTCACTGGCTTGTGAAGTAGCTTGGTTAACTTTCTTTTTTTTTTTTCTTTTTTTTTAAAGGAAACCGCCAAGAAATAAGTTACCCAGCTCAGCTTAAGAACAGAGCAGCTATTTAACAAATAGGTGTATGCCAGGCCAGAGCGCCTGCAGGATGCTCAGCCGTGGCTGTGTCTGGTGAGCTGATTTTGCTGATCTCCATCTCCTGCACAGGTGCTTGTGCACTCTGGCAATCTGCCCTTTGGCTCTGTCAGCCCCTTCAGTTCTTTGCTAGCCCTGGAGCTGTGGGTCAGGCACGGAAGTGGGTCTAACAGCATCTTCTAAGGCCAGCAGCAACCCTGCAGCACCCCATCCTGCTTGCACTGCACAGGCAGCCAGACGCCTGTGGGAAAAAGGAATATTGACCCTTGCTCAAATGTTGCTCTGGTGCCTTGAATCACTCACTTTTCAATCCCAGCATGATGCAATCACCATTTCTCATGCATATACATACAGGTTGTTAATTAGTCTGACCACGCCAAAACGCTTGCTCAGCCTCCTTCCAACAAGGCTAACAATTTCTGCCTACCATTCCCTCTCCAGAAGCACCGATGCCAAGCACGCCTCGGTGGTACCGGCCACTGCAATTTAATTAGCACCCAATTTCATGCTGCAAAGACTTCTTAGACTAACTGATGTAAAAACAGAAAGCTGTAATGTAAGAACATGCTCTGCATAATACAATTAATAATTGGGTCACATTTAAAGCAACAGGCCCAGAGCGTGCCTCACACCCTGGGAATGTGATTTAGCCTGACCCTTGACTGGACACATGGGTTTTCCTAATGTCAGTCTATAGGAGAAACGCTTGGCTAAAGAGAGGTTTTGGCTTTGGCTCCCACCTTCTCATTCTACTTTGATGCTCCCAAAGGGACACTCTACGACAGTTTGCAATTGCTGGGACTTGCATTTCATGACTGACACAGCACGACCGGCAGCACAGCATTCACTGCTGCTCCACCAGCAAACCTAGGCTCTGCACTCCCAGGAGAGCTGGGCGCAGACGATAGCTTACTCCACAGGTCAGCTGTGGCGTCTGTCTGCAAATGCAGTGCTGGACCAGGTATGGGAATCAAATGGCCCGCAGGGTTGACAGGTGTCAAGAACTGGAGACTGGGTTCAGATTCAGTTTCACCTAAAAGCCTCAAACCAGCCTCCAGGTTTGGCTGGTGGTTTATGCTAGAGGCAGCCAAATGTCCTAGCTCTCCAAGAAAAGTGCCAAAATCATAGAATGATAGAATTATTTAGGTGGGAAAAGATCCAAATATCATCAGTTCTAACCATTAACACTGCCAAGTCCATCACTAAACCATGTCCCTAAGTGTCACATCTACACATCTTATAAATACCTCCAGGGATGGAGACTCAACCACTTCCCTGGGCAGCCTGTTCCAGTGCTTAACAATCCTTTTGGTAAAGAAATTATTCCTAATATCCAATCTAAACCTCCCCTGGCACAACTTGAGGCTGTTTCCTCATGCCCTATCACTTGTTACTTGGGAGAATAGACCAACGCTACAACCTCCTTTCAAGTCGTTGTAGAGAGCAATAAGGTTCCTTCCTTAGCTCAGCTTCCTTTTCTCCAGACTAAACAACGCCAGTTCTCTCTGCTGCTCCTCATAAGACATGTGCTATGGACCCTTTACCAGCTTCACTGCTTTTCTTTGGATTCCCTCCAGCACTTCAATATCTTTCTTGTAGTGAGGGCTCCAAAACTGAACACAGCACTCGAGGTCTGGTCTTGCTTGTGCTTCCCTGTGATAAGGATGCAGAGCCCCCTCCTGGGTGGGCAGACAGGTGCCAAAGGGGGACAGGCAAGAGTAGCGGCCCCGCAGGGACAGGGCAGGGCATCGTATCACCCCCAGGGCTGCTGCAGCAGCACAGCCCGCAGTGTTACGTGAGGGAGCCCGAGCTGGGGTGAGTGACTGCTTCAGGCGGGGGACCACAGCCCTTGCTTGCAGCAGCCTCTGTCCGTTTGCCCTCGTCTGCCTTGCACCTTGTTGCAAGCCCTGAATGCACTTTGAAGAATTATAAATCAATAACAACGAGCATGTTGCAGAAGTTCAGTATGTCTGAGACAGATTAAAAGGCTGTAACTTTCATGAAGAGACATAAGCATCAAGAGAGATTTATTTTGAAACAGCTTTGGTGCTCTCCTGTGCTCCCTGAGTCAGTAAGAACGAATGCATAATAAGTCTATAATCTGCCAGTGACTATATACACAAAATGCTGCTGAACTGGCACTTGTACCCTAATTCAGACACATATTGTGCCCTCTGGATGTACCACAGTGCTGCCTGGAACTCAGCACAGCAAATAAATACACATATTCTTACGTAGCCAGAAAGCTGAGCTGCTGTAAGCCTAGGATTGCACAGCACAGGGGTCAGTGTGGTTTTGATTTTGCACGTGGCTTTCATCGTTTTCCATGGAAAATAAACTTCCACTATTTCCCTACCACACCCCACCCCAATTTCTCTGGGTACAAATAACAAATATGTGACCTAATGCAGCGCTGTGCTGCTGGATGTGGAGGCAGAGGTTTCACAGCACCCTGGGCTGATGCTCCGGCACCGTGCCACAGCTGCCAGCAGCTCCTGCACAGTTGCCATCCTGCTGCGGGGAGAGCCAGGATGGGGCCAGCCCTGAGCTGGAGAGGGGAACTCAAGCCCTGCCCCACCAACTCCGCTCTGTGCCAGGCTAAGCAGTGCTAACAGAGGTGATAATGAAATGTTTAATTTGCCCTGGGGTCTTTCCCTTAAAATATAGGTCATACTCTGCATCTTGCCTGCAAAGCAGAAGAGTCCCCTCTGTCTTCTTGCTGCAAAGCAAATCGTGCCTTGGGAACGGTGATGCTCCCATGGGTTCACACCCAGGGAGGGGAATAAACCACCCAGCTCACAAAGACATGGATACATTTATTGTCTATTGCGTTTTAACATCAAAACAAAAATGTTCCTTTAATTTCATCTTGAACTCTATGGGGCTGGGCAAAACTGCCCTGGGAAAAGGTGTCCTACAAACCGCCTGTGTTCAAGGCCCATGGCTGGTTTTATCAATTTTCCTTTAAAACACTGTCATTGATTGCTTGGAGGCAGACAGCAGCCTGGATGAGATGTTGGTCTGACCTATGTGGACATCAAAGACTACCCTGCAAGAATAGGTTTTCATGTTTTAAAGAAACGTCCATTACATCCAAGTGCATGCAGTATATGCTTACATTCTCCCCACAGAACTACCAGAAGGAAAACAGAAAAGGAGACAAGCATCTTCTGGGGTCAGCTTTCTGTTTGTTTTCTTAGGACACTGACTGAAATGTTTCTATTAAACTAAGTATCCACTGCTTGCAAAACCACAGGGTGTTATGAAATTTTGAGCTGAAGAAGGTCAGCAGAAAGACTCCAGTGAGCGTAAATGCTTTTGGTTTGTGGCAAAACTCTGGAGAAGAAATTCCAGAAAAATGTTTTAAAGTTTAGAAAATGTTCCCCAAGGTTTCAGGAAGTCCCAGAGGCAGCAAGGGGCCAAGTGCTGCATCCACAGCAAGCCCATCCTCTAAGGACCCCACTGAAAGGAACATACACCTTTTGATTTATAAAGTGAGAAACATTAAAAACAGAGTCTTCCTCAGGCAGCTCAAAGCTTAATATTAGGCACGAACAACATTTGTAACCATCACCTTAGAGGACAGAGCTAAACGAGGATCAAATGATTAATTTTGTTGTTTACAATGTAGGTACAATGCTCATTCCCAGGTGCAAGGACTTGAACTGCATTAGAAAACACTCACCATCTCATAAAATAAATGCCCTAATTTGTCTTTTTTTCTTAACAGTCTTTAAAAAATGACTACAAATAGATCTTTTCTTTCTATCTTTTTCCTACCTCCTTCCAAACAATAGCCCATCCAAGGGCATCTCTCAGCTACAGCTGCTGCTACCTGCAAGAGAATATATAACAGGCTTCACCTCCAGGCATCACCTTGGAAACAGCAGAACAGCTTTATGCAGTGTCCAGAGGAGAGCAGGACGCTTTGCAGAGAAATGAAAAAGGCATCGCCCTTCTCTAAAGTGCTCTCATCTGTTGTTTATGGTAGGTAATGGCACCCAGGTGGATGCATATTGACGTGGGCTGATGCTTCTTGCTGTCAGCCTTGACTCCACAGCCCCGAGCACGGTGGGGACAGCGGGGTGAGTGCGGGTGGGCGCACAGTTCTCGGTTCCCAGGCCTAGGATGTTGTTTTCAAGACCTGTGTTAACACTGGTGATGGAGGTCTGTCGAGCACGTCTCTCAACGTCTCTTTTGTTATTGCAAGGAGGAGTCTTTGCACTGCGTCAAAATGTTCTGCACCGTGGAGGGAGCCAGTGGCTGTTGCAGCAGTGTAACTCTGACTACAAGGAACTGCATCGTGCTAAAATAAATCACATCCTCCACTGGCTGATGTCACTGTGGAAAGGAATGGCCTCATAGCCTGCAAATCTAAGGCTGTTAATGGACAAATGGTAATGCGTGCATGCAGCTTCTCATGGAAAGGATTTATTCCTTGAAGACAAAGCAGAAAAGCACTAGCAATCCCTGTAGAAAAAATAAGTGACACAGAACTTACAAAACCATAGAACAAAGTCAGGCTGTTGTTTCTATTTTCCTTTAATGACACCTTATCCAAGCAGACTGGTATTGCCATCCACCCTTACTCTGTGCACATGGAATAGCTCTGCTGATTGTCACAGGACAGGGTGGGCTGCAATGTCTCTGTGATGTTTTCACCACCCCAGAGGTCCCTAACAACACACATAAATAAGGCAAGCAAAGACCTGGTAAGGTACCTGTGGCGTAGGTCAGTCTTGTAGCATTTGTCCTGCTACAAATCAAGGGGATCCTGCTTGTTTCATCTAATTACCAGGGAATTTTGGAAGAGACATCCTGTGCAAAAGAGATGGCAGCGCTGGAGGAGATGCCACCATGCTGGTGGCATCTACATGTGCCCCTAACTGTGTTGTGTTTCTCATGAACTGAGCTGTACTTTGTAATATTTTCACAGCAAAACACAGTATTGGAGATGCTGGTGTGAGAGAAGCTGGAAAAATGGCAGAAGGTCGACAGAGATTGTGTGACTGGGGGTCAGAGAGAGTAAGCACTAACTGCATTCAGCATCAGCTGTCTGTGATAGTTGTACATACCTTTACTTCTAGAGGTGATACGGGGATGCTGTAAGAATAAGGATCACCTTCAGCTTGCAGGCAGAAGGATGTTTTGCTAAAGGTGAAATATACTGAGAACAGACGTTTTCCTCCATGCTTGGTCTTGACAAATCAGAAAAGCTGCTCGGGTCGAAGGTGGAGATGCTGCACCTGGAGTAGAAATCAAGCTTTTCCCACCTTACTGCTTTTGCCGCAGGTGGATGACTCACTGTCCACCCCAGGAGCTCACATTGCACATCCTTCCGCACTCAGCTGCCAGCTGCTGAAGGAGGGAGGCAATGCCTCCTGGTGCCAGTTGTCACATGTGGCATCAGTAAGGACTGGCAAAACCCGACGCACAATTTCCCATCATGGATGGAGGTGAACAGGACTTCAGGACTCAGGACACAATCTCATGGGGATAAAGCCAGGAGAAGCTGTCACCAGCCTATGTACCACCTGTGTGCGTGTTGGTGGTCCCTCCATACATCTGTGAGCCTCAGAGGAAAGACACACACACACACAGAGCAATTCAGCAGCCATGCAGGATGGCTACAAAACATAAAGAAGGCAGGTTCATTTACTACCTTGATTCTTGCAGGCTGCCTCAGGCTGAGAAAAGCAAATGATCCACAGAGAGTGAAGCAAATGAAAAAATATAAGCATCTGTCTCTGGTGCTGGTGGAAGGTCTGGGAAAAGAAGCTCACCTGCATCTCGAGATGATGGAGGCACCAACAGAGCCTCGAGCTTTGGGAAGTGATTGTGTATGACAGTGGGAATGAACTGAAAACCATTAATTAGCATCGTTATTGGGAAAAACAGAACTCTTTTATACGAGCGAGATAAGCTCATGGGGAAAATAACTTTTTTATTTACAGTTGTTTAGATTTTTCAGCTTGGAGACACATGCAGCCATGCTCAGCACTTCCTAGCACTGCAGCAAAGCCAGGACAAACTTCCCCGACACTGGTTACAACTAGCAGGAAAAAAGTAAAAACGGGTGCTTGGTGTTGCCATGGTTACTCTGAGGCTGGACTTGCTGAGAAAAAAACAGGAGGTTGCAATAATTTGGATGTAGCCTAAGCATTAATTTTTAAGAAAATGCTTCAATTTTATTTTTTTTAATGAAAAAGATTTATTCCCTTGTGCAGAGGGGATGTGAATGAGCCTACATGTCTTGCAGTGGGGCATTTTGATATTACCACTACGCTTAACACACAGATCCATGAAGGTGCTCTGCCCTTGGGCTGATTTTGCACGTGGGCCTAATAAAGTGAAAGAAGGGGTGGTTCAAAACCTCAGCATTTTGCCTTGTCCCCGTTGCCTTTTGTTCTTCTGTTTTCCACGAGCTGCATTTTCTGTGCTGTCTTCTCCTGGTTTCTCCTTCTCCACCTTCACCCCTTCCCTTCTCAGCTGCTGAAGAAGCTTGCTGGCTTCTCTTCAGGAGACCCTCGCCACAACTGATATCCCAGGAACCTCTCCAAAAATCCGCGTCTTCCTTTCTCCCCTCCAGTGGCTACCTCCCCTCCTGTGACACTCACTCATGGCACAGTCACCTGCTCTCCCTGGCTCACCTCCTGGCTCTTTTGGGACTTGCAGCCCTGTGAGACCATCAGCTTCTTGGCCTTTTTCGGGTGTATGTCTTCCACAGTCACAGTGCTTCTTCGTTTGCCCCTCACCATGTCCAAACACACTTGGCACTCCTGGCCCAATGACTGCTGGGGACCCAGCAGCTCTTCAGTTCAGCTCCTGCTTCACTTCTCTGCTTGACTGGGTAGAAATGGTTTCTTCTCCTTATTTCTTCTGACACAGGACATGGCAGCTTTGATATCACCACCTTCTCCCTCTCCTTCTTCTCTCAGATCAGGCTTTTTCATATGAGGCAGCAAGCAAATCCAAACCCAATCCTGCCTTGGCCCACAGCTGAACCCAAATATGTTCGGGTTTCTCCACCAAGGCACAAAAGTCCTTTTGGTCTCCACAACAGGCGGCTATTTGACACCGCATCCTAAATGTCACTGGTGGATTGCGATGTGCCCTAAGGGATGCCCTTCTCATCTCTCCTCCACTTTCCCTCTCCTTTCTGTTCTTACCAATAATTACAGCTGGGGTTAGACAAAGCCTTCATTGTACCAGACCTCCAAGGATAACAGGAGGAAAATGCTGTAAAAACTCACCCAAGTTAACTAGGCAGAACAGATGAGACTTCTTCCTGCAGTTTAACAGCAACAGCAGGAGCTTTTGCCAGTTTTATGCAGAACTTAGAAAAATGGTCAGTAATATTCTCTGGAAAACAGGGTCACATTTTAAAACCTGGGAGGGGAAGAGATTTTACTTTAACGTGCTCAGCACGAACTCAGACAGAACTATTTCCCTGAGTTATAGGCAGACCAGTGTCTTACGGAGTGGAAAGTGCTGCACCTCCTTCGGCTTAACATGATGGTGTTCAGACTCCAGCCTCTCACCCTGAGGAAACAGGGACTATGGTCTTTTTGTAAGGCTTTAACAGTGAAAGCACTAAGGAAATGCTGTATGTAACTGGTAGAACTAGAACAGTTACTAAACTGCTATGAGATAGTGTTTTAGTATTTTACTGACATTTAAAAAGAAGTTTTTAAATGGCTTTAATGAATACTTGAGGGATGATGCTTTAACCAAATACTGTGACAAGGCAGTGGATAAATAACTTCTTACTGCAGATCTGAGTTGCCTGAACATGAGCCATCTTAACACAGGATCACAAAACAGAGAGCACAGGTTTTCAAGTGCTGCCAACATTAGATACCACTTCTTAGATTGTTTTACGGTCATTTGACCTGTGCCAATATAATTCCACTGACTTTTTTACACGATGTTACTGTTGTGTTTTGTAGGAGAAAATGATGATTTAGTTCAACTACATCAGTTTTTTTTACAGATCAATCTACTTTATATATACCAGATTTATATGGTCCTTTCAATCTCCAGCGATTTATTCTGGAAAGAGTAAGATGCCACGCTGGGAAGGCTCAGAAGGAAGATTTGCACAGTGGTTTTTCTTCCCACTTTATACAAGGGAAACTGAGCCCAAGGAACTAATAAATGGTCAGAATCACACAGGGCATTGGGCAGAAAAGGAAACTCAGCCCACACCCTACGCATCCTAAGCTAGAGCATGAGCAGCAAGAAACGTCCAAGGGGTAACCCAGGATAGATCGATTTCTAAAGGGTATCTTCAGTAGAAAGTCTTCTTCCAAGAAACTAATTTCTGGCAGCCCTTCCTCTACCAGCTTTCTAAGCTTCCAAGCTGCCAAAAATGAATTGCTCTCTTTGACAAAGCTCTTGAATTCATTCAGGCTAAATCTGCTGCCCCTTCTGGATTTGAGTTATTAACCATTATTTTTATCTACGATGCATCCAGCTAGTACATACTCTTAAATAAAGACATTTTCCCCTTTTTTTCTTTTGCATTTTGAAGCAAATAAAATTGCTTGAAATGTAGAGAGGTGACCCTTCTTTGAGACGTGCAGGATTTTCAAGTAAATCTTTAGCGTAGAGTACTTCTTACAGTAACAAGTTATTTTACAGAAGCACACAATGCAGTGGGTTTATATACCATTTATTTGCAGTCATGTAGTGAAATATCTGTACTTTGTTCCAGGCTGTTTCTAATTTAGTCATCAAGAAATAAAAGAATTTGGAGAATACACCCATCTCTTATCTGGCACAACAGCAATGTCGTATTTTTAATTTTGAATGAGATGACTAAAAGGGCTCCATTAGCCAAGATGAGGAACTGTTATATGGCCGTAGAAGCTGAAATGTGATAGAAGTAAGTATAAATAAAGTTATCATAAGCAAATCCAACTACAGCCTGCTTCCCTTGACTTCAGTTGGCATGAGTTGCCTACAGTAATGTAGACATTTTAAAAGGGGGGAGAGAAAATTGCTCATTTTTCAGACAGCCTTGACTCAGGTACCAATTAACCAGAATGGGGAAAATTTACCCTTGAGAAAACAGCTTCTGACTATTTAAAATTGCAGCTCTGTCTCTCTGTTGTTCAAAATCATTTGGGCACCATCCTGTAAGGAAGCAGGAGAAGTGGGAGAAAGACTTGCACAGAAGAAGAAAGAAAGAAAGATGCTGCTTTTGTGCCCAAGCTTGCCAGTATTTGCCAGGGGGATCAAACAGGCAGAAATAAAAGGAGTGCTCCACAGTGCCTTTGAAGATGCGTTTTCATGCCGTCTCTTGACATTCTTTATAACTGGTAGGGTTCCATGTGTAAAACGTTTGCAATGTCCAGTCTTTCCTTGTTCCACCCCTTTCCCAAACAAACGGCACACGGTTGATGGCACAATGCACTCTCTGAAGGTGGATGCTTTCAAAACAAACCACAGTGTACAACTGTGCCTTGATTTCTCTCTGGAATTAAAGATAGAGGTATGCTCAAATATGTATGCTAAAAGTGACCATAGGGGCTAAGTTCCTTTTTATTTGTATACACGAACAAGACTACTACTTAAAAACAAATAAATAAATAGATAAACTCAGACTAGCAAAAGCCCTGAAACCCAGCAACTGTAGCCTTCTGCTAATGGTTTGTGCCCAGAAACAGCATACATTAACAAGCCCATCTCTGCTGAAGCTTTTGATATTGCTGTTGCACTTGACAACTCGGATACTGAAGTGGTTCAGAAAATGTCTCTGCTGGCCTTGCTAATGCACAAACTGCCTCCTTGCACTTACAGAAATGTCTCTTGCAAGCACATATTGTGCAAACACGTCAGTGTTTATTAAATCTGGGGCTGAGATGTGGAGTGGCCTCAGTCTTCCCTGATACCAAGGCAGACGATGTTCTACCCCCTGCAGGATCAGCTCTTAGCTGGTAAATAATGCTACATTCTCATCCTTCATCAAGTAAATTCCCTTTCTCTGGCAATCACACACTCCTGGAGTGATGCCAGCCTTATCCAAATGTGACTTGCCCTCTGGGGAATTTCCTTGAATATTTTCTCTCATAGGGATGAGAGAAGATCAGAATTATGACACCCTGTATTCATATAAATACCATGAAATGGTTGTTTACAGTGAACTGCTTATCAATCTGGCAAAAAGCCCCACTGTGCAAATGATGTGAATTGGTTAGAATAACAGGTAGCTCTTAAAGAACCTGATGCTGAAACCCAGATGTATTTATACTTGCTGCCCTGAGGTTTCTGGTGCTGGATCTTTTTGGATCACAACATTATATTAACTGCTCAAGTTTTCTGCGGATTAAAAGATCTGATTTGGACTTTAGGAGACAAGATGGAAATTATTTGACAATCCAGGGGCAAGCCCAGTCAGTTCCAATAATCTCATCAAGCAAACTAAATATTTAAGTTGAAGTACAGATGCTTATTGTGGTAAGGAATTCGGTCTGGACTGGAATTTCATAGCTGGTTTTGGTATCTTTGATCTTGGACCAAATGCTAGCCCCCAGCGCCCCAGGCTTGGAGGCATCTCAGCTAGGCCACCTCTGAATCTCAGTCTTCACTGAAATATGCTGCTCTGTGAGGAGTGGAAATGAAGTTTCCCATGGGGTTGGACTCTGCATCTCCACATTCCTTCTGTTCCCCTCCCGGCTCTCTCATTTCCTCTCTGCTTGGCTGAGCAAGCGGCAGCATCTTTTATGCTGTGCTTGAAGTTACGCATGGGCTGACTGGCCAGCAGGTTCTTGCCTCTTAATACAGATAAGAGACTGAAAGTGTTCTCCCTCTGTGAGGCTACCCTGGGGATGTGAAAGTTAATGTCCGCCTAATATTTGCTTCTGTCAAATGGGACTGAAAGTGATTGGTGGATTAAAAAAATTCTCAAGCGGGTCACTGAGACAAGAGGGTAGCACACACTTTGGTTTCCTTGGCACACTACTTCTAGAAACAGCTTAGAGAAATTAGCTTTTCTAGCTTACTTCTTTTTTATGCCTAAACTGATACGTTCTTCTGCAGCCAAAAACCTTTCTTCAAACATGGGATGTGTCTACTACATGGCATCGGGTGATTTGAATAAACCTTGTGTCAGAAGCAAAAGCAGCAAAATTTAGTTTTGCTTCCTTGTCCTCCACTGTATCATGTAGCTAAAGCATCTTGGTTTGGTGGTAGGTGTCTGCACCACAGCCTAGGGTATAAAGATGACAGGCTCATGGGAGTTTGAATCCATTCCTGTAAAAGAGTTAGAGGCTTTTGACGGACCTCTTCTCTCTCAGATTCTGCTCAGGGTGGGGACAGAAATGGCGACTGGCACATTGTAGAAGACCTGGGGAAGAGAGAGGCAGAGATCAATAACCTGAAACACACAGGATTATCGGCTTCATCAGGGTTCCTGCTAGTCTGTTTGAGCAAAAACCAGTGCCATATAAAATAGTGCCCTGCCACGGCTTCAAAACTTCCTCAGAGTGCCCAGTGTTTGCTTCCCTCAATCTGCCCACATGCACAACATGACTCCCACCCTTCTGCCTCACCATTAGATCTACAGACCCTGCTCCTTGCCAAGCCAAATCACAATTACTGCCAGCACTCGATCTTTATTGATTGGATTTGATCTGTGTGTTTCTTTTCCAGCTTGCTCTCTACCCACCTCCTCATAAATGATGGGCAGTGCCCTCACTTGGCTGTCATGCCTTCCCTCCTCCTGGGCAGTCATTCCCAGGGGAGCACCCATGTGCTCCTCATTCAGTAAGTGGGAAAGAAGTCAAAATGTGCAACGATGAAGGAACGTGTTCCAGATGCATGAAATGACACTGGGCTTCCTGAAGACGGCGGTGGACAACACTCCAGGTGTGGCTAGTCCAGCCCGCCTGGCCTTCGCACCAATGCTACCATTTTCCTCTGCCAGGCAAGGCCACATCCAGCAAAGTCTGGGCTGCAGGAGAGTTATGAACATTTTAAAAAGGAGGGTAATTTTCCTCCTCAGCTGAACCTTTCCTGTGACAACCTGTTCTCTGTTACTCAGTATTTTTAAGGTTGTGATCAGAGATATTTTGGAAAACATATTGCTATCCAGCAACTGATTTGGGGGCATCCCAAAAGTAAATGAAATTTTAAGAATGAATTTATAGGTGGTCAGGTAAATTAGGCTTTTCTAGTCTTAAGGGTTATGCCTGTACCATCCTAAGATCCCAGTTCTCCACTTTTTTCTGTTCAACCAGGATGGACAAAAGACGCTCTCTGTGATTGCTGCTAATTCCCCAGTGTCATGCTGGTGGAGAGATGTTCCCATCCAGGACTCCCTCTTCCTTGCCATCAAAGAAATGTGGCATGAGCCCATAAACCCCTCACTGTTACTCTGAGTTCAACTGCTCTACTAATGGCAATTAAAATTCATGAACATGATTGCTCAGAGATAAGCAGAGGGAAACTGGAAATTTTTATCCCTTTTCTCCATTAGGTTTCTCAGTCATAGGGTGGAAACCTCGGTGATCCATGATCTCTGTTGAGCATCCTCATGTTATGAAGAGATCTGCTACTACAACGACAACGGTGATAAGGAAAAATAAATGATTCGGAATATTTTAAGGAAACAGCTGACAAAAGAGTGATGAGATATTCTTTTTTCCCCTGTGGTGATAAATTTAAAAGCCAAAGAAGCACAAAGGTAAACAGTAAGAAAGATGCACAAGATGCATTGTTCATTTTGATAATGTTAAAAAGTTCCAGATCAACCAGTGCAAAAAGCAAAACATGCTTCTATTGGCACAACTTGCAATGAAATTGGGCATGTGTTTGTAGGTGCTAATGGCTGCCAGGAGGCAGGTTCTTTCAGCTGTCATACTCCGGTTTAAAACTGATGGATGGATTTAGCATCTTTTAAAAGGTGAAATGAAAGGGTAAAAAGAACCCCAAACCTTGTTATACAGCAGTAGCTGCAAACAGGAGAAACACTACTAGAATAATTCTGACCCAATGGGCAGAACCAACCCAAAATGCTGGGAGACCTCTCAGTGAATGGCTGTCAGTGCTTAATTTTAAGGGTTATTGGCAATAATGACAGAAGGAAAAGGCAGAGGAGGGCAACATCCCTGGTGATCGTGGCCTTGAGAGGGAGTGGAGAGCCTGGGCTCCTCAAGGCATAGAGCTGGCTGGGCAGGCAGGACTGGAAATGGTGAGCAAGGAAACTGCTGCTGTATTTTCCTTCTGTGAGGGGACTCTGTGAACAGAGAAGATCACAATATGGAAATATCCTCTTCACTCCCCCAGCACACCAGCAAAGCTCTGAATGTGTAGGTTAACACTTATGCTGAAAGGTGGAAATTGGATTTTCTTTCAAAACTCTAGCTGAGAGACTAAACTTCATTCCCCATACAATTTATTTCAAGGGTTTGGAAGCATTTGAGGGCAGACTTGTCCGAGCCACTCTGCTTCACTCTGAACTGCCACTGGTATTGCTGGTAGGACATCCCCCAGCTGTTTGCCAGCAACCTGCAGGTAAACCTTTTCCTACATACAGGAATGTTCTCCTACATACATGTATGTCATGCTCTCGTTAGGAAAAACTGGAACCAGTACAGTCTTACCTGCGGTCTTATTACTGATGTGCAAAATGTTTCTTTGCAACTGTTTCAGTAGGCAACAAGGGACAGCAATGCGGCTTTTTAATGCAGAAAGACACCATTTTTCATTATGTAAAATGTCAGTTCACAGAGAGCAACATTACATGACATAAACCATATTTCAGTGGCCAGAATTAAGCAATGCTTTATAAAATGCAGGCTATGTTTCAAAAGACATTCTTCTGAACAGGCTGAATCTACTCTGAGGGGGGAAAGTTGAGAATCAAATGAATATTGGGGAAAAAAATGCTGAATTAAGATCAGTTCAGTAGTCACACACATTCTAGCATTCCCATTGTAAGAAACAGACTTTTACCCAGTTCATTTACTGAGGTATTCAGAAGGAAAAAAAAAAAATAAAAAAAAAATTGCTTTTCTGCTTCTGCATTTATGGTTTGTAAGTTCAGCACAACACAGGAGTCCTCCAGCGCTGGCACTCTGAGCAACAACCCATGAATCACACATCTTCTCAGCTACAGCAAGTACCAAGTCAAGGTTTCCCTGTGACATTGTTCTCCAGGGCGGATGGTCTGAAGCAAGTCTGACCTTCTGCAAGAAGTCTGTGCTTATGACTTTAAAGAACACATTGTTTAAGGACCAGTGAAGATTGTCTAGAAAAAAAAGGCAATAATCATAAAGCCAAAGAGATCATAAAGCTCCATAAATCAAATTTTATTATACAAAATGTGAGATTCCTTTTCTTTTGCTCTAAACCTCTTCAGCATTAAAGTTTCCTCAGCTGAGGCATCTCTCTGCGAAACAAATTCCAGAGAGATTAGGTGAAACTGTCTTGGGCCATCTAAAGGAAAACCTGTGGTCCTTTGCTTTACAGAAAGGCTTGATAGAAGAAAGACGTCGCTTGCATCATTCTTCAGTTTAGTCCCACCAAGCAATCAAAAACTCTCTCAACCAAAGCCAATAAACTGATGACCTTATCCTGAAAACATTTTCTTTCTTAGAAAAGGAGGAGTGCCTAGGACTCCATGAAGGCCACCCAGGAAATTGTCAACATCCAGTGTAAATAGAAGGAGCTCAGATACTCTGGCATTGTATATGAGAACTGGAGGCAAAGCTGATTAAAAGGTACTCTGTGTCAGTTTGTAATCATGATACTATTGCTGTGTGACCTCCAGGTGCTTTCCCAAAGAGTGGTGGGGCGTGAGTTTGGTATGCAGATCATGAAGGGGTTCTCTCACTGTTACAATGATCTTTAAATCAAAGTGATAGAAATGTAAGGCTAGAAGAGCCCTATCTAGTCCTCATGCCATGTTGTGGCAAGGTCCAGTACTTCAGGTCCTCTTAACCTAACGTGTGGAAAAAACAGAACAGCCTCTGGAGGTGAACATCATGGACCTCTAATGCCACAGCCCCTGTCAACACTCACATGAGATGAAGTGTCTGGGCTCAATATTTTCTAAGTATTTTCACTTATGTATAAATACATCCTTCCCTTTACCCACACATGTGCATGTTCACTCTCCTGCAGAGAAGCCTTTTAGAAAAATGAACTTGCTATTAAAATGACAGCTTGTTGGACAGCAAAGACAAATTAGTGCTAGTTGCAGAATAATTACATTGACAAATTGCTTGAGTTGTATAACGTTAATGTCAGTGAAAAGCCCCAGGTCCTCCGTAAAACTGTAGCAGTATGGCAAAAATGGAGAGAAACCAAGACTCCAAAGAAAGTTTTTGAAATGTAAACAAAACAATAGTTCTGTAAATCAGGGTAATTACAGAATGGTGGGGAACAGAAGGACAGCTTTAAACTCTTCTCAGAGCTGCCTTGCATGTGAGTTGCTCCTCTGACTTCAGTCTATTGCGAATGTCACCAAGTAGCACTTTGCAGAATTGGAAACTAAATGTGTAATTAAGATCCCCTTGCAATTAAAGAAACCATAACTTCTAACCTCCCCGGCACAGAGACTATTATTTCAAGAACAGTAATGATTAGCAGATCCCTTATTTTTTACTTGAAGTTATAACAACAGTTAGGTGTATAGATTCCTTACATCATCCTGTGTGCAACAGGAGACCAGAACAAATATTCCAGTGAGGCAGTAAAACCATATTGAATTTTCTCAGCCACCTCAGCATCTTGAAGGCAGATCTTGAAGGTAACTGTGACCTATACAACTCTCCATACAGCCTTTTATTGACTTCATGGCTCACAGAGAAAACTACAGTGCTGCTCAAACTGGGCTGGTTCAAAGGAAGAGCATGGGAAAGCACCACAGTGATCTGCACTGTTTATGCAGTGAGTTTTTATATATGTCCTTCTTGGAAAATTTGAAAAATTTTCAGAGTATAAATAATTTTTCCCTCAAAGGATTCTGAAGAGCAATGCCACACTTTAAATTAACAATGAGGTAAATCAAAATTAGTTTGTTCAAATAACTGAGTTTATTTTCTTAGGGATGAGGTGGAACATTTTAAGTAATTTCATTCAAGTAAGGGCAAGAAACTTAGTTGTAGGTCTTCACAGCAGTCATATTAATTTCCTCTCCCTTTTGCTTCAGTTCATACGAATGTTCAAATCCACCACCATAGTGTCAAGTTCATTTCTAAAACAACCTACTGGCTCAGCAGCTAATTGTAAGTTAAAACCAAGGTATGGTAGCTGAGTTCAGTACAAAACCATAAAAGTACTTAATTTCCCTGGGTACTAGTATTTACATGCAGGTTTAATAAAAGACCCTGACCTGCACAGTTTATAAAAACTTACCATCCTGCACTGTGAATTTTCTTTAATATTGAAGACTGGATTTAAAAAAAAAAAATCATCTGAAAGGCCCTTATTTTCTGAAGTGTGAAAGGAAAACATTTATGTTTCTATAATGAGAGTATGGGAATTAAATGCTGTGATGTCAGTCTAAGTAGTATTACTTTAGCTTCTGTATGGTTGAGTGATTTTACTATAATAGTTTCTCATAATAAAGCTTTCTATCTGTAATACATAGAGGATAGAGAGACTGACAGAGCTGTAATCTTTCTTTCAGAAGCATAGTGTTAAGTGAACAGGGGCCAAGTGAAAGTATAATTCTGAAAGGAAGATAACGATGGCCCTATATAAGGATGAAATAAGACGTGTCACCATTTCAAGTGAAAGATATTAGCTCTGAAACAATGCTATATATTAGATAAGAGATGTCACATGAAGTCAACTTCGAACTTATACTACAGGTCTAGAATTTGTTTGTGGCAAAAGGCTGCATGCAGCTGTGTCAGTTTTGTATAGCCCCTACCCTTGCCACTGCAATTTGCTGTTTATGCAGCGCTGTGAGTGCTGAGCATTGAGCACGTTTATGAAGACTAGGGCCCTGCCCCAAAAAACTCACCATTTACTAGACCACAGAATGAACAAACATGTTCTCCTGGTTTCACAGCTGCCTGCGTGTACATGCAAAGCTCTTCCATGTGTACCGAGGCAAACTAAGCCTGGTACAGCTTCAGCATGGATGGTAGCTTCTACTGGTGCTGCCAACTACTCATCAGACCACACTGAAATTAGTGTCTTCTTCCATTTCTCTCCCAAAACTCCTGAGCTGTCTCTTTTCCATGACCTTTTAAGTGTGTATGGTCACCGGTGAATGAAAGGCAAATACAGCAGTGGCCCTTAACTCTACTCTGACCCACCATTGCTACTACACAACACCACCAAAATTTTAACAGAATCACAGAATCATTCAGGTTGGAAAAGACCCTTGGGATCATCGAGTCCATCAGCCCTACTCTACAAAGTTCTCCCCTACACCATAACCCCCAACATCTCATCTAAACGACCCTTAACCACATCCAGGGATGGTGACTCCACCAATCCCCCTGGGCAGACTATTCCACTGTCTGACCACTCTTTCTGTGAAAAAATTTTCCCTAATGCCCAGTTTGAACCTCCCCTGTTGGAGTTTAAAGCCATTCCCTCTTGTTCTATCACTAATCACCCGTGAGAAGAGACCAGCACTAACCTCTCTACAATGTCCTTTCAGGGAGCTGCAGAGAGTGATGAGGTCTCCCCTCAGCCTTCTCCTCCTCAAACTGAGCAGTCCCAGCTCCTTCAGTCGCTCCTCACAGGATCTGTTCTCCAGGCCCTTCACCAGCTTCGTTGCCCTCCTCTGCACTCACTCCAACACCTCGATATCTCTCTTGTATTGAGGTGCCCAAAACTGGACACAACACTCCAGGTGTGGCCTCACCAGTGCAGAGTACAGGGGGACTGTCACCTCCCTATTTCAGCTGGGGTTACACTGCAGTAAGATTTTATACATCCATAAGTTATTACCAGGTCTAATATGGTTGTGTCTATCATTTTTATATCACCCCACCCAGCCACGTCGAAGCCCAGCGCTACACCACGGCATCTCTCCGGGGCCCATACACTGTGGAGAACAACCTGGGGAAGCGATGGCAGCAGTGGTTTATAATCCGCTACCAGATGATGGTGGTAGGAGGAGCAGCCCGGCCTAAACTTGAGGCTGCCACCTCAGGCACCTGCTGGCCTCAGAGGCAAAGGCCTCAGGGTGCTTTCAGGGCCCTCAGCCACCAGCCCGAGAGGGGTAACCTCCATTTTCAGTCTGCCCTGCCCGGGATTTGAGAGGGGAAGGCGGTGATTTGGGGGGAGGCTGCCAAAGCAGCCTCATATTGAAGTGCTACGTTCTCTCAGAGCGGCGGGTGGGCTACGGCCCCTTCCGCGGGGGCTTGCCCCCGCGGAAGGGGCCGTAGCCCACCCGCCGCTCTGAGGAAACGCGTCCCCTGGCGCCTCGCCCCCCTGAGGGAACAGCGGGGAGCTGCGGTCCCTTTAAGACGCGAGGGCGCGCGTCACGTGGTGCTCGCCGGCTCTCGGGCGGCGGTGTAGTCCCTTGACCGGGGTGGCAACGTCGGCCGGCGGGGCTAACGGCGGCGGCGAGGACTACAACTCCCAGCGGCCACCGCGCGGACGGGTGAGCTAACCGGCCGCGCCCGTGCGGGCCTCGCGGTGCACGCCGGGAGTTGTAGTCCACCGCCCCCCTCGGCGACGGGCTGTGGCGCGGTGCGGAAACTACGTATCCCAGCGTGCCCCGCGGGGCGGGTTCCCGTCAGCGCAAGGGGGAGCCCCCCGACGTAAAGGGGGATCACTTTCCCCTTGTGTCCGCCATATTGGACGGTAACTCTGGTCAGCGGCGCTGGGGCCGAGGGAGTCCCCGTGGCCGTGACAGTCGGTGCGCTCCGCTCCTCGGCGCCTGGGGTAGCCCGTGCCCCGGCCCTACCCGTCCCCTCCGCTCCCGGGCGCTCGCGGCGGCCCCGCGCCCCTTCCCCTCCTCCTCCTTCTTCTTCTCCTCCTCCCTCCCCCCCCCCCTCCCCGCTCCCTCCTCCCTTGCCCGGGTGTCAGGCACGATGAGTCCGGCCGACGCCAAGCGCGGAGCCAAGCGCCGGAAGAACAAGCGGGGCGGCGGCCTCAGCAGCACCGGCGGGCCGGGACCCAGCGGCGGCGGCGGCGCCGGCGGCCTGGGCAAGGCCGGGGCGGCGGCGGGAGCGGCCCCTCTGCGGGCTGCGACCCAGGCGGCCGCCGCCTCGCCGAGCGCGGTGGGCGGCCTGCTGACAGCGCCGGCGACGGCCGCCGGCAACGGAGCCCTGGGCGGCGGCGGGGCCGCGGCGGGACACGGCGAGGTGAGGAGGGGGCGCCAGGGCGGGCGGCGGTGACATCCCGCTGCGGCGGGCCCGGCACACACCCACCCGGGCGGGCGGTGCTGGCAGCCGGGGGGCGGCCGCCGCGCCATCCGCTCTCTCCTCCTGCCCTTTTCGACGGGTGCGGGCCCCGGGGCCTCGGCGGGGCGGGGGAAGCGAGTGCTGGGCCCCTCGCAGCGGCCGGGGGCCGCGGCGCTGCCCGGCGTGGCGCGGCAGTGGGGCTGGGCAGTGTCCTCGGCTCCCCACCCTTTGTGGGGGAAGGGCAGCGCAGGCTGCTCGGGGCCGTGTCGTTCGGGGGTTTCTGCTGAAATCCCGGCAGGAGCCAGCTCCAGGATCCCCATCCTTGGGGGTCTTCGGACTTGGGCCCCACCTTAATGCGGGAGCTGTAAGAAATAGGCGGCCGGGCCTTGAAAAATCAAAAATATACCTTTGTGTATTTTTTTTTTTCCTATTAATATTGGAGCCCTTTTTTGCAGTAGACAACTTCGTTAGGCACAGAAGGTTCATTGTAGCTTGGGCTGTGGTTTGCACTCTGGTGCCTCAGAATAATTTAGATCTTTTACATTATTTCATAATGTAGTGAAATTTGTTGGAAGCCGATTGTGTGGTTTAGTTGGTCTTTTTTTAAGAAAAATTGCTCAAGCATTAGGCCTTTTAAAAGGTATACTACTGGCTCAAGTGACAAAAAAGTAAATAAGTTTATGTTCCTTTCTCATATAAAGGTTACCCCAGATTTTTTGTTATCTACACAAAGCTTGCATTTAGGTATCATATTTACAAAAGCATTTCCTGCTGACAGCATCTTTAGACTTCCATGTGTATGTCATACAGCCTGCTCCGTTTCCTCTCTAACTCTCATAAACTTGTACACGTGAGGGGGAAATAGAAAAAAAATAGCTTTTGTGATGTAGGGTCTCTGAAATACCATGATGTAACAAATGGGGTTTTTTTTGTTCTCCTTGTAATTTTGTGCCCATCTGTTTTGCTAGGTCAACAAGTAATTTGATGCTTGTAGATTAACTTCTTTCCCCCCATCCCCCTGCCTTTAAATTTTGTCTTTCTGTGCCCTCATACTTGGTTACCCAAAATCCACAGAGTTTTAGATTAATCATTTTTGTATGTCTGTTCTAATTTGACACTTCTTTCAGGCATAATTTCCTTTTGGGACAGTAACCCTTACATGATTTAGATATCCAGAATGATGTGCATAATGGCAGAGAGGTGTGCAGGTTTTTATTTGTAACTTTGCAAGTCATCACTAAACTCTGTTCTAGTTAAACCTCTATCAGGAAGATACATCTTGTTTTGTTTTACATTTTAGATTGCAAGTTCTTCCAGGCACAGGTTCCTAGATATTGTTGGAATAAACATGATAATGCCAAGGGAAAGAAAGCAAGCAGTGGAGTGATATGTGGAATGGGGCATTGATGTGATTCAAATAGTGAAGGCTCCACTATCCCTGAACTTTTGATCTGTTTGTGTCTTGTGGTTATGTGTAGTCGAGGACTTTGGCTCTAATCTAATCACACTGGATGAATTCTGAAATTTGTCTTGGAAGGACAACATCACAGCTAGTCTTTGTACTTGATGTTTCTTCTTTCTTTCCGACTAGGTACTTCCTAATCAAATTTCTCAGTCTTAAGGAGTCTTCACTTGGAAAGTAAAAGTCATATCTTCAAAATCAAATACAGTGTTTTGGCACTAAATTTCTGGGAAAATACTTCTGTGTATTACGTGTACTGATACATTATTCATACTCTTATAAGTGTGCACAACATGCTATTTCGAATGCATTTGTAACTTTGTCTTAATTGATCTTTTTTGCTTGTACTCCTGGATGTCTATGCATTTTGTCAAATGTTTCCATTTCACTTAACAGTGTAGTGCAAGTGATTCAGAAGACTGATAGACAAACAAGGAATTAAGAAGTTGGTTGAATAGATCAGTTAGTTAAGCTAGAATAGATCTTCAACGCACACCTTATTTTATCAAACAGTAAGCATAGTAGAATTAGATTTTGAGGATAGATAAATCCCTGTGCTCAGTTTCTGAAAGGTAAATGCTTGCACTCTGTAATACTCCTTTAAAGTTGGTGTTACTTCCTCCATACTGGTTTCAGTGACCTTTTTCTTGACATTTTCAATACCTTTCCAATGGTGGTGACATATGAAAGTTGCTACTGCTTGCTTCAAAGATGAAATCTTAAAGTATCATTACATGACTGTTACTTACATGAATATGTGATCTCCCTAATGGTTAATAATTTGCTAGTTAAGGGTACATGGTCAAAACAAGACTTCGTTCTTTGAGTGAAAGACTAGCATATGTTTTTTCTGGATTAAGTTGAGAAGGAAAACTGTGTATTTTATATGACTGATCACTTGTAAATTAGGTGCAATATTTGTTTTGCCTGGATGGAGAGTAAGCAGCGCACTAATAGCTGTAAAGTGGTAACCAGAGTTGCTACACTTTCATCTTACACAGAATATTGTAAAGTTCCTGTTAGTGGGTAAGAGAAGTCATCAGCCAATTGTCTGCTGGACAAACTTGAATGTTTAATCTCTGATAATATATAAAATAGAGAAACCCGATGATTTTTGTATTTGCTGCACGGCATAATGTTTTCTTCTTGTTACCATGATTTCTGCTTCCAGCTTTTGTCACTTCCCTGGTTTTAGGGCATCCATTCTGAATGTGGTGGGCACATCCTTCTACTAATGTTCTCTTACATCCTTCTTCCAAAACTTGTCTAAAATATAGAGTGAAGCAGGATGTTGATGGAGTGATCCCTTATATGTTTCATGTTCTTGTGTGTCAATAATAGTTCAGAATGATGTATACTTTCAACGTGCTTTATAAAAACAGGTTGAACAGAATTTAAAAAGGGCTATATTTATGGTTGAAACTAAAAGCACATGTGCCAGTATTGAAATTCTAGCTAAGCCTGTTAGAACTAACAAATATATTTTAATTGAGGTTTTTATACACCTTATCTTGAGGGGTTTTTTAAGACTGTAGGCTAAGTTCTGCATTAGAATACATGCTAAGTCTTGTTCTGGGATGCAAGTGGGCAACTCCTAATGGAATCTTCCTGGAAGCTACGTTGCCCCATGCACATGCTTTATAGCATCCAAATTCATCCTCTCTAGCACTATGATATGTTTTACAATTGATAGTGGAATCAAGGATGCTTTGGCAGTGTTTCAGTGCACGGGAGTATCTCGGTTTTAGAAACCTGTAGCTGTGTTGAGTTATTGGAAACAAAGTTAGTGAGTTGTGTGGTGCTGCTGCAGGACTTCCCTAGGATTTACATTTTTTTTCTCACAAAACTATTTACAGCAGTGTTACAGAGTGAAGAGGTACGTATCCTATAAATAATAGTAATTTATAACCATAAAATAAAATAAACATTTAGGAGTTTAATGTATATATTTGAAGAAATAGATCTTGCTTTCTGTTATTTTTGGTTTTGCTTTTTAATTCAGTAGTGCATTGCGTCTGGCCTTCATAATTTGATCCTATAAATTTTTGACTGACAGTTGGATTATTGATGCTGTGAGATGTATTTGATTATCAACCACTGTATAACTCATAAATATACTGGAGCAAAATTGGCTGTTCCTTATCTTCAGGTGTTTTGGGGTGAGGAGTTTTATGTCGGTGGCTGATCAGCCACAGTTGTAGTTTTTGTTATAGGCCTGACCTTGTGTTATTAAGTGGAATAATTTAGTAGCCATTTTACAGTGCTGTCACTTGCATTTTTCAAAGTATTGTTTGTCTGTCAATTGTAGTAATGTATTAAATCTTCTTACATGAGAGCTGTCAGTTTTAGAATTTTCATCAAATATTTCACTGGGCTATTTCTTTATTACGAGATACTGCTTTTTAAATGGGAGATTCTATACATAGGAGACCATACATTGCCACCTTTTAGACCATTTTTTTTAGCAGCTTTGAAGATCTTTGCATTTTACTGATATCTGTGCTTGATTTGTTGTTTGAGATTTTCCCTTTTTTCTCTTCCCCCTCCATGATTCAAACATTCAAAAGAAATAGTATACAAAAGAGGAGCTTTGTCAGGAACTCAGAAGTTCAGCAAATAGCTAGCTTTTGTACTTTTGTGTTGGGCCTCCTCCTGTCTAAAAGCAAACTTATTTTGGCCATTTTTTTTGTCAAGGTTCAGGTAAACTAGAGAAATTCCAATAAATAGAAGTATTGTTACTTCTACTCCTCAGGCTGAGAAAGCAGGTACTTCTAAACACTCATAACACTTACTCAGTGAAAAATAAGTCTTTTTGACAGTCTGGTAGCATATTTGTTCCTCTGACTAAATGCAGGGGTGTTCGTTTTTTTGGTGGGTTTTTTTTTTTGAGACATGCAGTCCCTGCCCTGAAGAGCTTATGCTCTGCTTATTTTTTTTTAATAAAAGGAGATGTAACAGAGTAGGATAACATTATTAGGATTGGGTTTAGGTGGTATTGGTTGAGTTAACTTCCTAATTTAGAAAGAGAATCTATTGTGACTTAAATGAGTCTTAACTAGAACATTTCAAACTTTAAAACAAGCTTAATAGTTGCATAGCATTCACATTAACAGCTCTTTCTTAGATTCTTCCTGTGATCAGTTAAGACTAATAGATCTGAGACCACAGGCACAAGTATTAGTGGTTTGTTCAGATCTTGTAATACTGCTCCTGGGAAGTGTGTGTCTGTGTGTACTCATGACCTTGACGTATATCCAATCCCTGCGCACTCCATTTCTCCCCCACCTCCTGCACCTGCTCTATCATGGTCAATTGATAATGAGAATAATCTGTTGTGAATTGTTAAATGAAACATGTGGAAAGTGTGTCCAAAAAAAAAAGACATCTGGTTCAGTGGTGTCTAATCTACTAGTACTAGCTAGGCTAACTATCCTCCTATGGCTTTGTTATGAGACATTTGATTCTGGGTGTGAAGGGAAAGTGTTGGTTTTTTTTTTTTCCTTGCTGTATTGTTTGCAAAATGGTTGAGAGAGATTGAGAGAAATGTTTTACTCTTAAAAAAAATTTTAAAAATGTAGTGACTCCCTTCCCCTCCAAACTTTTATTTCCTGCCTGTGAAAATGAGACCTCATTGATTTAATTTGGAACTAGATTATTATGAAAAGTTAGTTCTGAAATAGGTGCATATTGATGAGACTATTCGGGGTTCTTGTCCAGTTTTTGTCCTGCAGTTTTTTTGATCCCAAGCAGTACCTGAAGCTTCATTTGGATATCTGATACCACATTATTTTTTGGTTGTGGCATTTATCATTTTGTAGTGGTATCCCATCTTGAGGGGAGCCCTTAGATCCTTTTTCCTTTACAGTCTGTGTAAGGAAGGGATTCAGGCTTCCTTTCCTTTCTTCTTGCCTGGTAAGGTAAGCTGTATGAATGTGGAAATTCAGTTTGGTGTTGTTTGGTGCCTACAGGACTGATGTATGTGTGGTAAGGGTGGTGGTCCTTAACAAATACACATCTGCTGTAGATGTATTGTGGAGAAGCTATTAGGAGAAATAACTGCAAAATAAACTTGCTTTGTTTAGGATGTACAGGGCTTTGTGGATGTGCTAGGCCGTGTTCCAGGTTTATATGGATCTGGGTAATCAAAGAAGATTTAATATTTGTCAGGGCTTCTTTACTGGTGGGAAAGGAGGTCATATATCCTCTTTTATTAAGGTAATGAAAACAGTTCCTACATTTTCCTTTCTTGTGGTAACTTTTTTATTTTAATAGTGACTGAGGTAGCTTTGGGCTGCTCTGTTTGAGAAAGAGTATTCCATAATGTGAAATTTTCCTAGGATAATTAAACAGAAGGAAAAAATTTATTTAAATGGATAGAAGAGTGCTGCAGTTCAGTTCTCTTTCTTTGCTAATATCTTAATCTACAAGGTCCAAATTTCTTGTGCTGCAAATAAAGAGTTCAGCTGGGAAATGGCTTTTATGATGCTGTTCTTAATGTTATTATGGGAACTGCCCAAATTGAGGCTTGTCTGAGAATGCAGTAAAATAAACAGGACATTATTTTTTTGACATGAGAAATACTTAATTTTATATTGTAAAAATTCATGGCAGCCTATGACATTACTGACCTTTACCTCCTAGCTGTTTGAGGAAACACACCAGAAATAGTATTAAAGATAGGTCTGAGCAACATAGTATTTTTCCTGAAGTGTATATTTTCTTTTTCATATTTTTTCTACATGTTTTTTAATATAGAATGTACAGCTGCCTTAGTGGTGCAGAGGTTAGTTTGAGCACTGTTTTACGAAGTAGATTTTAGGGGAAAAATTAATGAGGTTGCCTGTGAGCCTGTTTGACTGTGGAACTGAAGTTGTTCATGTTGGTTGGGTGATAGTGCTAGAGAAAAACGTTCTTGGAGTGTGAACTTTAACCATGTTCTTAAATAATCAACTTACCTTTTGTTGTACAGGCCACAAATGTAGTCCTCTCCATCTCAAATTTCTTGTAACGATAGAACACACTTAGGCATCTGAGAGGGAAGTGCTCCTGTTTTGCATCACTGTAGAGTGGCCACCTCTTTCCACTCTGTTAAAGGAAGCCTTGAGGAGCTTCGCTACAAGCTGAGTGCCCAGAGTTGGATAGTATGAAAAATCTCTGCAGGAGGCCATGCTTAGCCTATGCTTGTCTATTCAGTTATGGCTTTTTCCTTGAAAGAAAAACCAAACCCAAACCAGCTGGAGCTCAGAAGGGTTGAGATGAGTGACCCCCTGTGTCATTTCTTAAAACTGAAAGCATAGCTTTGCTCATTTATATGGAGGAAACAGAAGAGTGACTCCACTATGCATTTCTTGGAAGAAAAGCTCTGAGCACTTCCATGAAACATTGCTGTGCAGTCTCTTCTCAGGGCTAGAGAAATAAAACAGAATAGGTTGCAAATGCCTCTGTTGTGTTACTTACAGTGGAATGCCACAAAGTAAGTCCTCATGCACAGTACATCTTTACAGTAGTCCCCCTTTAACACGTTGATCTGTTGAACTGGTTTGTAGTAGCTTTGTCAAGTGTTTGCTTCTGAAGGAACTTCAAAAACATGAGACCACAGTCATCCAGGTAAACAATTTTTTACAGGGTTACAAAAGTCAGTATTTTGAAGTCCAGAGCTTTGGACTGCCTTGATCTAGAGCAGACTTGGCATGTGGGCTTTAGGGTTTCTTGTATGATCTCATCTTCTACTCATTTTAGAACCTGGCTGTGAGAGGTGAACTGCTGGCGGTGCAGGAGGGGCCAGGAGCCCTCCGCTGCAGTAGGCAGCGAGGACCAATTTCTGGGAGTGTGCATGGATGGCAATTGCTGGTAGAAAAAGCTGCTGGTTTTATTTTTTTTAACTGCTTTGGCAGCAGTTCAGTGGTCTGTGTTGAGCTGTGAACAGATGGAGGATGTGATCAGCTGTTGGGGCAGTATTTGCTGCTCTAAATAGCTCTTCCTTGTCTTCTCCAGGAAGAGGTAGCAGAGTGGATAGAAGTGTCCAGGGTGGCAGCCCAGGGGACTTCACTGTTCTAGATCTAAATCTTCAGATGCTCATCTTTATTCTTCTAGGTATTAATTATGCCTACGCTATCAAAAGTGTTAGTTTAGTCATAGCTTGCATTGCAATGTCAGCTTTGCTCACTTTGATCCATAAGTCAGTTGTTGCTCTTTTTGGAAATAACAGCTTCTCTGCTTAAAAGTTAAAGCAAAACCAAGCAGTGCAGAGAACTGGACAGTGGTTTATGTCCCAAATCTGTGAATATGCTTTCTGAAGGTTGTATATAAATATATGCATCATTATCATAGAACTCTAGTGATTGGTATCTGTTTATTAAATATTATATGGCTGATATGTTAGCTACACTAATTAAATCCAATAGTTGTTCTGTAAAAATGTAAAGGACTCCACAGATCCATAACTATCTAGTTTTCTGAATTAGGAATGTAAACACTAGCAACTTAAGTCTCTGCTAAGGCTTTTAGTACTTAGCCTTCTGTGGACAACAGTGAAATAAATAAGAGGTGTTTCTGTGTAGTTTTCTTTTTCCCTCTCCCTTAAGGTCTCACTCGCCTCCTTTAGGAAATTTGCAAGCATCGCAGAAGTACCAGCTGAAATTACTCCCCAAAGAGGGTATTGGAGAGTACAGCATCAGAAGCTGAAAGAGGTTTACAGTAATGGGAATCTCATTTAGTTATAACACTCAGACAGCTGTTGGGAAGGGGGGAAAAATGCATATGGCATGTTGTGTTAGGAGCATCCATCTACCGAGCCAGCTTTCATTTAAAATTGGTTCTCTAAGCTAATCGATGATCTGGATTCATGCTAGTAATCTGCCTGTCAGGTGGACTTAGCACAGCTGTGTGGTAGCATGGCTGTCCAGCTTCTGCCAGAGCTGGTGCATAATAACTCAGAGTTTGTGTTCAGCCATGTCCATCAAATGTCCTTTCTGTAGCACCACAGCCAACTAACTATTTAGGAGCTATAAACCTGGATATTTGCCAATTAGACTGACATCCAAACAAGACCCTGAAACACTTGTATTTAACAAAATACTGCTTTCTCAGGGGCTGGTCTTTTTTGGTCTACTTTTATTCTCCCCATCTGTCAGAAGAAACAGGTGGCAATTACATATCTGGTAAGAGAAGTCTGTGGTTAGTGAATGAGGATGATGTCTTTGGAAGGATAGAATAAGACTAAAATGGCTTTTTCTTTCCTCTTGGATGGTGTAGAAGATGAGTTAATGTGGATAAGGAGAGAAAGCTGTAAAAGAGCAAGCATTATTGATGTTACATGAAATGTGCTTAGCCTTTTGAAATGGGCAAGTCAGTTCATGAAAGAAAGACTCTTGAACATATTAACTGAGCATGACATTATGTAACTTTTTTTAATTTGACTAATAAGTTTTGGTCATGTCCTTCATAGGTTTTGAGTATGTCATTAGTGACATCTAAAACTTTATTATATCAGCATTGTAAGGTGAGGGAAAGAAAAGGCTGTCAATTGAATTCTTCTCATGGAAAAAGTCTATTAATGCAAGCCATGACTCTTTAAAAATCTATGTGTTTCTTTATTAGGGCGTATCTCATTGTGTGTAGTGCTGAAATTGGTTGGAAACTGCATTAAATGTAAGGTACACGTAATGGTCTACAAAATGCTGTAAGGCTCTACCTTGACTCCGGTTCTGCTTTAAGCTTTGTGCTGTCAGACTGCATCAATGACAGCTCCTTTACAAACAAAAGATGTGGCTTTAGGCAGGGGTGCCAGACATGAATGCACTCTGCCACCCGCTTCTTCTCTTTGAGGCTTTCTTCAAAGAGAGAGAACTAGTGCAAACAGCTGTATGTTGATGTGGTTGGAGTCAGTGCACTGACTGTGGGCGCTGCAAACTTCTGGATTTTTTTCTGTATTTTTGGACTAAAGTAATTTTGCTTTTAAACGATGATGATTATTTTTTTTTGAAAGCCAAAGCTTGTTTTCTCGCTGGTTTTTTTTGGTGGGGTTTTTCCTATGTGCAGAAATAGTAGCTTTAGCTCTGAGAGCGGAACTCTTCCAAAGCTGGGAACGTGGTGCTACCACTGAATTGTACACAAGGGTAGTTCACCTATTTTCTAATATTAAGTGGCTTTTTCCATTGATCTAGGTGCAACAAGCTGTGATGTAAAAATACCTTGAGTTCACATGTTTTTGTAGACAGACTTTGTTTGTGAATATTACAAGTAGTTACAGACCCTCTTTCAAATTCTATAACCATATTAAACCTAGTAGTTGACTATTCCAAACTTGCTGTGGGAGTATTGAACAGAGAAGGATGTGAGGCTCTGAATTTGGATGGCACTAATGTTGATGCAAGCCCAGAGACACTTTCATGGACAGATGTGTGAGTGAGATTGTGTGTGCATGCTTATACATGTGTGTGCATGTATCCAAGCTTTTTAAAACATGGCATTTTGAATGTGGATTAATGATGTTGCTATGTAAGTGTAGGCACGAAGTAAATACTTTGTGTGCATGTATGGTTTTTTATTAGAGCACATACTACTGCTGCTGATGGATAAAGAAGTGCCTGAGTAAATGTTCAAGGGTTCTTTGCCACACTGGGTCTCAGTGAAACCAGTCATTGGGAAGAGTTTGCTTTAAAAAGCAGTTCTAAGCCACAGTACAGTTTTGCCAGCCTTTAGTGTTTAATTGGTGTGGAGTTAATGACCAAAAGATTTCTTAATTGCCGTAATGCTTCCAGGCTGCTTATCTTCAATAAGCTGCTGCTAGAACAGATGGCAAGTTAGTGGTTTAGCAGTGGTTCACTAGAAGTTTTTCACCGCTTTATTTTAATGGCCATAACTTATCTATGCAGGTGTAGATAGTGTGTAGTTGAAACGGAAATATTCACTGGAATAGGCTTCAGATGAATTAAGGTTTTATTCTGTCACTCAGCAAGAGATAGAACACTCTTTTTACTGTCAGAAGAAACTTTGCAGTTTTATCTGTGTGATCATCTTATTTTATCTTTACTTCTTTTTCCTGGCTACTCCCAAGATTCATCTCCACTATACTGTCAATTCTCTGCTTCTTTTCAGGGAGTCTGCAGGGAATTGTACTGGTGTCTGCTGTGATTTGAGACAGCTTGCAGCAGCAGCCTGAAGATGACTGGTGGTTTGGTTCTTTTGTTAGTGTTATAACTGGCTAAGAGTCTGAACCACAGGAATTAAAGTGGACAAAATTAAACTTCCATAATTTTCAGATATACATTGCTTTTAAAAAATATTCTTATGCTTTCAATGGAAAAAAATTATAATGATTTTTCTCTGAGAACAGGCTACCATACTTATACAGCTATAAATTTGAAACCTTATGTAGGAGGAGGAAGAACTTTGCGCTGAGGAACACTGCATAGTAATGAAGTTAAATATTAATTATTATTTAATGTTTTTGGAAGTGATGCCATTGGCGACCTAGCTTTTTCAGAATTATGGGGAAATCATGACATTTATTCATGCATACTTTGAATATTATTTAGACTGCTTGTTGCATGTTCTTTAAACTTGACGGCTGTGTCTTATGCCTTTGTAATAAGAATGAGAAGAGTATTCTTTTGTCAATATTTAAAGTTACTCTGGGCATATATTTTCATTGCAAATCAGGTGGAAAATCTAGTGACTGCATAGTTTAAGGGATTGTTCTGGTCCCCGGGAATTAGTTAAAACATAACTAGTACTGGCCAAAACATTACTAGTAATGGCTTGTGGAAATTTATTCCTTAATACAAATAGAGCTTCCTAATAGAAGTCTGAATGTGTGCTTGCCTTTGTGGCTTTTGATGAAGGACATAAAAATGAGTATTTGCCTAAATGCGAAGCCAGTTCTGAAACAAATACCAAAGTCAGTGGGTTGCATCTTATGATGCTACCTGTTAGTGGGACTGCCTCATCCTCTCAGTCAGTAAGGTATTTCTGATGATTTGACAGCTAAGCTGAAAAAGTCTATGGTAGTCCATGTCTGTTTTCTATTAAAGCCTAGAGGATCCTAACTAGCATTATACCTCCCTTATATGGAAGACACGAGAAAAAATCCATTAAATACAGTTACACCCAATCCAGTTAATATTTATGATAATCCTGAGAAAGCCAACATCCCTATCATTCATGAGCATTTTGCATGAAGTCTTGGCTTGGCAAAATGGCTGATACATAGTGTGCAATGCAGATACTTGAGGTATTGCCCTAATATTAAAAAAAAATCCAAATAATTATATTTTTACATTTGAATTGTTTTCCTAAGTTCAGGATGAGTTCTTCTGATGAGAAAAGAATTTTCTATGGTTTCTTTGTGACTCATGTATTTCCTTTTTTTTTTTAATATCAGGAAGTTAGTCTTCACTGTTTGCTTGCGTTGTCCTATCTAACACATCTGCCACAAATATTCTTTTGTATAGTTTGCTTGAGTAATTTTAACTTTTTGAAATTACACGCAAAGTTTTTTTTGTAATGTTTGTATTGACTCATGATCAGCAAAAATCCCTCCATGCAGTGGAGTCTGCCTTTATTGATGGTTTTAAGGCTTTGTATTTATAACTAGTAAATTTTTAGTGTCCTTGTCTTAATTTTTTTCCATTGAAAGGTATTTTGTAGGGGGGCTGTCTGTGACATGAGAGAGTTTGGCTAAGTATAGGAATAATCTATTAATAAGTGTTAGTACGTGGTCAGGGAGGTGTTATGTCTGATGATTATTTCTTTTGTAAGTGTCTGCTTAGTGGGGTTTACTGGGGTTTAGTGAAGCACGAATCCCTTTCATTAAACCATGAGAGGATCACTGGAAGAAGATGTCTTTCTGGCACCTGGTGCGTCTGCCTCTCCAATGTTTTTGTGATTCTTCATTTCCTCTTAAGCAAAATTTGATCGACACTAGTGAACAGGGAGGAGGATGGCCGTAGCTCCTTTTTCTGGAAAGCCAGCCCTTTTTGTGGTCAGGCATCCTGATCTATTTGGCTTACCTGAAAGGAAATTACATTGGATAGGCTTACAACTCCACTCGAATGCCAGAAAATAGTGGTGGGAAAGGTATAAAGGATGGCTATGTGTCCCACTGCTACTGTCTGGATTTATCCTTCTAATTAGACTGTCTTTTTTCCATCTTCCTAATCACACTTCTACTTGTATGTTCGTGAGGGAGAGCATGCATTTGGGTAACTGATGAGCAGGCACTGAGCAGGCAGTCAGAGCAGAGCGGTGTACCAGGAGCTCCATAGCTACCAAGGAAGTTGAGCTTTGGCCCCGTTTTTTCTCTTTGTGAATTGTCTTAGGTAGACTCTACTGATTACAGTACTTTTAATCTTCTTTTAAAATATTAATGGACAACGGTATTGGTAATTATCTACCTTGATACATACTAAAAGGTAGATAATTTGTCTGAAAAATACAATTAATTTCTTTTATGATTGTTTGGGGGTTTTTTTGGTTTAGTGTGTTTTGTTTGGCTTTTTTGGTTGGTGGTGGTTTCTCTGTTTCCTTTTTTTTTTTTTTTTTGGTAAATTGCACTGTAGGAAGCAGACATAAATCCAAGCATCCATCTTCTAGAGTACTGCTCAGAACCATGCTAATTCAGCTATGCTCGCTTTACCTTTTAAATCTCATGCTAGCCAAGTAGTGAGACTTGCTGCTAGTCTAAAATAGCTGCTTACTCTGTACAAAAATGCCTTGCTATGGTCTGACTGAAACACCTGTCTTTAATTTCATTCTGTTACAAAGATATACTTCCTAAACAGGCCATGGTTCTTGTTAAAGAGTCCATTAGAACCTGGTGTTTCATTCTTGTGAAGGTACTTGTTATTGCCAGAGTTACCCCTCAACTTTCTTTGTCATAATCAAAACTCATTAGACTCTCAATTATTCTAAGCATGTGCACTTGGCTCTCAGGTAGTTCTTTGGTTTCTCCCATGCTTTTTAAAACTATCTCCCTCAGTTTGATACCAGAGCTGAATATAATATTCCAGAATCTCTTATCAGTGTTATAAAATCTTGACTTCAAGTTTCATTCCATCCTTGTTTTTATCTCATTCATGTATTTGTCTTCTGGCCAGTGGAGACAGCACTGATTATACTTGTGTCCTTGTTTGTCTAACCTGCTCTTAAAATGACCTTGTTGCTGAAGACTCCACAACCTCACCAAGCAGCCTTTGTCCTTAAATACTTTGCTGTTAATTTTCTGTTGCATAGAAATCTCCCTTACTGCAATTCAAACATTTTATTGCTTGTTCTGTTTGCTGTGGGTACAAAGAACTGACTCTTCTTCCCCTCAGTATTCTGATCTGTAAGTTTGGTGTCCCCCATTCTTTCAGCCTTTCCTGACAGGTAATATTGTCTGTGTCTGATAGTTGTTCTCTTGTGGCTTTTCTCCAGCTGTTCCTGTCTGGCTTGAAGACCTGTGTTCAGAATGAGTTGCAGTTGTCCCTCTGAGACTTACTGGAGCAGTATTAGGTGGAAGGATTATGTCATGTGTCACATAAGCTATACATCCCAAGGTAGCATTAGCTTTTTTCCAACAGTCTGACCTTGTTGACTCCTCTTTTGCATACAGTCACCTATGCCTATTTGGAAATTCATGGTAGTTCTATCAAGACTTTGCTTTTTAGTTTGGCTATGAGAGTCTCAGTAATTAAGACTGTCACAAACATTAATCAAGTAAATCATGACATTTATTCTTTCTCCCCTGGGTAGCTGTGTCATGGAAGAAAGCTGTACTGATTTGACATGGCTTTTTTTTGACAAAACCAAGGTGGCTGTTCCTCCTTTCCATATCTAAGTGCTTAAAAAGACTTGTTCAAATATATTTGACTAACTTTTGTGGGAGCTGAAGACAAGACAATACCATTCTTTGTTTCTGCCCTTCATCATCCATTTTCTTTTCCTCAGTTTTGGGAATTACTTTGTGGGTTTTTTGAGGGGTGAGGTTATTTATTTGCTTTAAAGAAAGGGTTTATATAGTTTATCTTTTTCTAACCTTCTGATATCTCAGGCATCCTCCATGAGTTTACAAAGATAGGTTTATTGATTTTTTGAGATTGCTCAGAGGATTTCCTGAGCAACTTGGTTGAATTTTATCAGATCTAGCCAGTTTGGAAAAAAATCTAAGTATGGCTATTACCAATAATAGACTGACTCTGAGTGGGTATTTTTACCCATTTATTTGTGCTAATTGTGCTAGTCACCTGCTTGTAGTTGATATCTTTAGTCAGGACTTGTTCTTCATTAATCTGTTTTCCATCTTCATTCAGTAATGGACGAATTCTCTTCTTATTAGTACTGTACTGATAGAATGATTTCTTAGTAGCCTCAAGTTGTTTTGTGAGAATTATTTCATTTTGTGCCTTTTAGCCTTTTTGATTTGTCCCCTGTATTCTCTTGCCATTGTCATGCTTGTTATTCCCTTTCTGTGTGCTTTTTCTGAGTCATTATTCTCTTGCTTTGTTTTCTATTCTCTTGCTGTGCTTGGTTTTCTTGAATTTGTTTGTATCTATTGTGTCATTTGAGAATTAGCTCTTCCTTGCCTTAGACTTGCCTTCTGTGAGCTCTTATTTAGTGATGTTAAATCTGTCTCTTGCTGTCCTTCCTTCCTTTCCCTCTTCAGTAACATTGACTTGACGGTTCACTTCCAATGAAACTGTCTTTCATTGTTTACTGTCAACTACTTCTTTCTTGCTGGCTACAGCTAAAGAGTCTCTGGTTGCTGTCTGTGTTTTAAAAAAGTAAGTTCCTTGAACTCTTGTTGGAGCTCTGCTATGTTCTGTTCCCAGTAGGTGTGTAGGTTTTCAGTATTTCCTTGTAACAAGAAGTCCTATGCTTTTCTTTTAACTGCTCAGAAAAGGTGTCATCTGTCTGTCCACCATTTCTGATGGTCTGTAAGCTTGCAGCTTGATAGCACTTGTGCTTTCCTCCTTTTATTATTTGTAGACTTCCAGTATACCTCTCTGCATTTGTGATGCTTACTTACATCCTTTAAATACAGGAACTAATACTTCTAGGTGTTTGGGTTTGTTTTGCTTTGGTTGGTTTGCTTTTTGTTTTGTTTTGGTTTTTATCCTCTTTGCTATTTCAGCTGGGAATGGGCTCATGGAGTAGACCATAGTCTTGATCACATTCAAAGAATTCTAGTTCCTTTTCTTATGTTTCATATATTAGTATGCATGCCTCTAAGACTGATGGATTGGTTGCTTGTTTCTTATGAACTTTGTGTGAATAATAACTTGTTTTTACTTTTAAGCTCTTGTTCAGGTTGCCCTGGCATATCATCTTTGGACTCCTGGTGTTTTGCTTGTGATCCTAGTGTAAAATAATCTTCATTCAAGTTAATAAGCAGGAAGAGCTTCTTTTGTGTGTTAATTCCTTGAAATCTTCTACATTCCCACCTACCAGCATGTGGAACCTCATCACATGATCAGAGAAGCCAAAGCTGTCTTCTGATAGCTTTTTCAAACACACAAGATTGTCTGCAGGATGAGTTTGTGACAGTGTTAGATATGAAGGGCTGACTGGGAGCTTCTTATTCATTCTTGGTCATTGTCAGCAGATAACTAGTACCTGTGTGGATAAGAAGCCATGAACAGTAGTTGGTGTGATGAATGAACACTGAACAGGTTTCTGACACCTTCATGGTGGTGCATATCTGCATGTTATCTACATGTGATAGATATGATTTCTGCTCCTCTTAGGAGTTGCTCCAGACAACCACTTTTGTTTTCTAGGGTCTGAAGGGGGCAGACAACAACTGGAGCAGTATGCAGCCCTAGGAGGGGCCAGCAGACAGCTTGTTTCCTGTGGCTTTTTCTCTGATACAGCTGTTTAGCTGCCTTTGTCTTTGGCAGTTTCCTCATGATCTCCTTATTATTGAGCCCTAAAGACATCCTGATCATGATGTCTCAACTCAGCTGCCTCCTACTTCTCCTTAATGCCCCACCCCCCAAACTACAAAACCTGGACCCACACTCCCAAAACAACTTTCTAAGACAATCTGCAATGAAGACTTTACTCCACTGGATGTTTTCCTTATCTTCCTTGGTATAGGACGTATAAGCAAGTGTTCCTACAAATTCAGTCTAGGACATAACTTTGGCTTGTTACCTGGATATAGCCCTTACATCTTTGGGTCAGGGAACAGATGAGGTGAGAGTTTTGGAGATGCCACTTGACTTTTTTTGTTCTGGTTATGTACGTTGGGATTGTGGTTGGCTTCCTACTATTACCACTCTTGCCTTTTGGTGAGGGGTAGCTGAATAAACTTCCCTAGACTCTGATCTCCACTCCTTAAGTTGCAGCAGTAAATCAGATGCTTTGGTCAAAGGATTTCAACAGAGTTCCTCAGCAAATTTCTGGTCCGTCCCATAGTGGTAGTTGGTAGTTGAAGCATACCCTGTGTTTATGTTTCAGTAGTGTACGTGATGTGGCTATAAGAAATTTAATACATGATGTGATGTATGCACGCATGGTGGACATTTAGAGCTGGGCAGTGAGGGGATAATGAAGTGCAAGGACTGAGGTAATCTGCTATAGATATTAGCTTAACTTGTGGTTTTGTTAACTCTGTAGTGATTTGTTAGAAACATAACTTTTGGATGCAGTTCTGATGTTAAAGCTTACTTGCTGCATCTTCTGTAATTTTTCTGATTGCTCTTAAGTCTGTCTAGCTATTAAACTAGGCTTCTGGTTCTTAATGATAATGATTTTTTCAGAATTGAAGTGGCTTGAACTGGAGAATTATTTCTCTGCCTTGTATTGTCTGTGTCATGTCCGAGTACAGCGTATGCAATTTGCAGTTCTGTTTCTCTGTTATGGGAAAAACATGGCTAGATTTAGATAGTATTTGGTGGATCCTTCTGAAAATGCTCTCTTTCATGCATGGCTTTACTTAATATTTTAGGAGGTTTTGCTGTCAAGAATGAGTATGCTTAACCTTTTGCCAGTTATCAAGTGAGGTCACTTTCTTGTACATAATTCCTGGAGTAGAGCATCTACATTGTATCACTGAAGCTACATAGTAAAGTAATTAATTCCTAAATGTTGTCTTAAGCATCTTAAATTTGCCTTTGGGTGAATGCTTCTTACTGTTCATAGGGAAAGTGCTGGCACATTTTGGTGTTTTTTTTTTTTGTTTTGCATAATCCTATTAATTTTACCTATTTCTGTTGAGGATTGAAGTATAAACAACAGATTAAATCTCTAACAACTCTCTACTAGGAAAAAAATGTATATGCATGGTTGTTACCTGTCAGGGCTAGTTGAGAGAATTTTGGGACCTTTTAACTACCTGCTCAGAACACTTTTGGACATTGTACTGGGAAAATAAATGCTTGGATCATCTTCATTATTAGCTTTTGGTATTTTTTTTTAGCACATGTGGCTGCATAATTGCTGGAAAGACATGGAACACTTTTCTGTTACAGGAAGGGCAGAATCCTGGTAGGAGGTGGGTTGTCTCTGTTCTGCTGTGTCATATTTGACTACCAAGAAGGGAAGCATTGCACGTGGGATATATGCTCCTAAAGAATTTGTGATGTGTGTAATTAAAACAATCTCCTTCCCTCCCTTTTTTTCCCTGGAGAGCCTGGGTTCTTGGTGGCTGCACATCTTGGGTATTTGCAGACTGAAGTCTTTTTTTCACTCAGGTCCAAGCTTGTCTGCACTTATATGAGTTCTGTTGTTTTGTATACCTGCTGCCATTTTGCTTGTCAGCTAGGGAATAGCATTTAATGCTGTGCAGAAAACTCTTTAAATATAATTAATTACTATACTTCAACCAGTAGAAGATGTGATTTCCTCCTCCTCCCCTTATGGCTTAACACTGAATTTGATTTTAATTAGGTTTCAGGTTTTCAAGTTTGCTTTATCTTGCAAATTGTTCATATCTTTACACAAAACTTAAAATACTGGGGTTTTTTTCTTCTTTTTATTTTAAATGCAGTGTTAAAAGGTGTATAAGAGCTTTATAAAAACTACTGTAATCAAATTCCCCTTCATCTCCCCTGCCACAAATATAATTTTAAAAACACCCATAAGACAAAGGCAGCTCATATATTACTATTCAGTTGCAAGTATATTTGGGTAACTGCAAAGCTTTTTCATGTGAATGGTGATAAAAATGTAAAGGGATCTGGACAGATTTTTTGGTACTGCCTATCTGTAGAAATACCATAAAATGCCTTTTCATTAACTGATTTAACTTCATTTGAAATAGATCCGTATCTTCGGTTCTGCATCACATCCTTCATGCTGTGACTGTTAGTCTTTTACTTCAGTTTGAATGTTTTCCAGGATGTTTTGCTCTGCTTTCCCTGCTCTCAGTTTAATTCTTGTCTTCTGCCCGCCCCCAGTGCATTCACAGAGAGAGAACTTCATTGCTTTGCTAAGCTAAACAATCCAGATCTCTTGCTGATGGCCCTGTTTGGCTGGCGCGGTGTCTATTCCAGTTAGTTGTTTCTTGAAGGTGGTTGACCAAATGAGGTCTCCTCCAGAGGGCTGTGAAGCAGCACTAATACTTTCTAGTGTCTCTCGAAAACAGTGTGATGCATCTTGGAATCATGTTTCATTTTCACAGTCTCAGGGATGAGCATAACCAAATCCTTTTCCTCACTTGCTTCCAAATTTTGATAGAGAATTAATCTCAGAAAGGATATTTGATTGCAGATACAACATGAGAGACTTGTCAGTGTATCTGACTTTTTTTTTCCCCCTTAAGATGTGGAATTTCTTGATTTGGGTCTGGGAATTGAAAAATTCTGACAGTTGGAAATGTGAAGTATAAGTAATTATTTGAATAAGATGAAAGGGAAGAAGTTACAGAATTATCAGTGCAGATGATTAAATATGCATGTGCACAGTGATGGTATTTAAAAAACAACCAGTTTCTAATAACACTTTTTTTCAGTTTACATGCAGTACCTCAGATCAATGCAATGCAAAATACAAAGAAGATAAGGATATTAATTGCTGCTGGCTTTAATCTGAATAAATGGTCTTATTTAGCCAAGTAATTGCTTGCACAAGTATAGGCATGTGTAGTGTCTTGGTTACACAATTCAAGAGCTGAGAGCCTCATTTATTGAGGTTTGTTGGGTTTTGTTCTATTTAAAAACATTTTTCTTTGAGAAGAATGAAGATACAACTACAAAAAAGATCAGCACAAGTGTATGTCAGGGTTTGCAGCTTTCTGATTTGTATTTCATTTTTTACTTCAAAACATAGGGCTTGGATTCTTCCTGTCTTTTGACTTTAATATTTCTGTGCTAAATCCTGTTTTAACTTCTTCCCTTAAGCTTAAATATAGATTTTTTTTTTTTATTACTATTTTTTAATGACCTGTTTTATTCTGGAAGCAAATTTTTCCTCTGTTTATGATGCTATGAGGAAATGGTTCATTAGCTGAGGCTGCCCATTTGTACAAATAGTGATACTTGCACTTTACAAAGTCAAGTCTGACAGTTCAGTAAAAATGAAGCTTTAGGCTTCTACTTCCTCCCCCCTCCAGGGCAATATCTTTCATTATTGCAATACAGTGTGAATTTCAGTATGGTAGATAATACATATTTTTCTAGTATGTGGTTTAAATTTAAGCATGGTATAAATTGTGATTCTGATAATTTTTAGTATTTTGTAGGATGAGACAGATGGTTTTAGGTTCAAAGGAAGATAAAGTGACAGGACGGGACTTGCAAGCACAGGCACTTCTCATGGCATCGGGGATCTGTTGCTTTCTCCTGTATCGATCCTTCTCTTCTGGAAGGCAATTAACCATTAACCACCAGAGACTTCAGTCAGTGCTGGCTCACTGTGGCATTAGTAACCGTTGCTTGGAAGCACACATCTTCCTTGAGAATGAGCATATGCAGGGCTGCAGGGATGGCTGGGGACTTGAATCTTCAGGGTTGGGATGGCACTGCATCTAGTGTTTACTGCTTTTGAAAAAGTGAGGTTGACTTCTGTTTGTTCGCTTTTGAATGCAATAGGAGTATTTTTGTTCTCAGATGACGTGGATCTTCCAGCTTTTTGTTCTGGAAAATAGAGTTATTAATTGTAAATGGGTGTATTGCTAGTGGGTTACAGGGAATTGTTGGAGTGCTGTTAACCTTTTTGAGTTAGCTTGGAAGAAAACATGGAATTTTATTGGTAAAGCTTCCAGAGAATAATAACTTGGAAAGGGACAATAAGAGCTCTCAACTGATTAAGGAAAACCAGTATTTGTGCATATTATATAAAAAACCAGTATGCATGTGTTACCAAATTTCACGTGACTTGCCTAGATAGATTGACCTTGGGAGTGGCTATGCTGATGGCCTGTGCCCAGCTGCACAGTATTTCGTGTATTGAAAAAAGAAGAAACTGGCTTGGTCCTTGAATCTTCACATAGTATCAAATGGGGGAGTAGGGAGATTATTTTGTATCCAGCAGGGCCTTCCTCCTGCATACCAGTGCTTGTCGCTACCCAGTAGGAATGATATGCTAATTGTCTGTGTTCCAGGGTTCCAAGGGTCTGTTTTCTAACTCTTTCCAGTTTCTCAGAAGGTAAGGAATGGCTCATCAGATAGAATCATCTGAATATATAACAGAATAAAAGTGATGATGGCGAGTAAACAAATAGGTTAAATTTGCTCATTGATTCCAAGTCCAGGTGAATTCTGTCTTGGATGATTTGCTACTTGCAATCTTTGAATAGGGTTTATGCTAGATCATACCTTCTGGGAAAAGCATCCAAACAGGAGTTAATTCAAGAAGGTCTTTAGCTTTTGTTAATACAGATTTCATGAGATCATGTGCCAGGCAGTGGTTAGATATTTTTCTTAAGTACAGCTTATGTAGGTTGGGTTTCAGTGGTGGCATTCAGCTGAGAGTGTCTACATAGCACAGCAGGACTTCTGGTAGGGTCTGGACACTTCATTCTACTAAGCAACTGTGGTTTGGTGGGGTTTTTTTCCCCATAGGGTATTACTTTATAGTGATTAGTTGTCACATCAGACTGCTTTTTAAAAAGGCAGGGAGAAGGACTTTGTGATTAAAGTAGGAATGATATACCCATCTGTAAGTTTCATAGAATTAATAGTTTAAGTCTGTGTCATTCAAATTAATGTCCAAGGAAGTAATTTGTCCTTGTTTAATAAAATAGATGAAAAACCTCTTCGATTATAACCTTGCTTCAACTTCCAGTTAAAATGTTAAGCGACTATAGATCATTCTGTCTTATAATGAGATACAGATCGGAGTTTCATCTCTTTAATTTTGGTTTATGAAGGCTTCCTAGCTCCTGCAGAAATCATAGTTTTTTTGTGTGTGCTAACATTTTCATATTTTGGCACTATAACCTGTGGACTCCTTATTTCCTAACAGGTGCTCATTTCCTGAAGGATGTATTTTAGATTGATTCAGCTAAAAGAAAAATTGAATGTGCTACAGAAGAATGCGTGGGAGGGAGGGCACAGAATATAGATGTTGCTCCCTTAAACTCATTACAGAATAACAGTATCTGCTCTTTTGAAAGTACTACCTCAGAGTTGTCTTTCTGAGGTACTACTGAAACAAACTTTCCCAGGATAGTTTCAGGCACCTTCATTTGCCAGTATGAGCAGTGTGGCTCATTTCATTTCAGAAGGCTGTGTTTCCAAGTATAGCTTTTTGTGAATCCAAGTTTGATGGGTTTGTGGTTTGTGAATTTAAGTAGCTGTTTAGACTTTAGTCTATTCTGATTACTGTGTTAGTGTAAATTATGTCTTGGGTCTGAGGACCCAAAGGAACCAAAGATGCAGTGGGAAAATAACCAATTCTGTGTAATTCCAGCAGAAGCATTGCTTTTACCTATTTTAAGAGGACCTGAGTTCTTAAAGAACTAGAATTAGAAGGAAGACTGGTGTTCTTCCTATTCTACATTGTTTGGTGCTGTCTGATTTCCTTCCTCCCTGCTCTATTTTTAAGGCTTGTGTGTGTGGTCGTACTTAAACCAAAACAAAACCTTGATTATCTATACTTTTAAAATTTATCGAGATGTTTGATCCAGCAGATGCTAACAGTGCATGACCAGCACTTTACCAAACCATGGAGGAAAAAAAAAGCTTTTCACTTTCTGCAACTACTAATATCATGGCTTATGTTGAAAAACAGGACTGTGTGCAGGTGACTTAACTCCCTCCTTACCCTGCCCCTGTGATGAAGCTGTAAATAGTTACATCTTATAAAAATTCTTTGGCACAAGGTCTTGTTGGCTGAGTAAATTAGGCTTGAGTTTTAGCAGGAGGTAGTAGAGACTTGTCATCTTGGTTCAGGTTTAGGGTATCTACCAAAATGGGTGAGTTGGGGACAGCCTCCTCACCTACCCCCCAACCTTTCTCTTAACCCTTGCTAAACCACAAAGTATAGGTCTTTTTGAACAGGTACAGTATATGCTTTCTACTTCCACTTTTTATCATTCTTCTCCTTAGATTGAGTATCTATAATAATAAAGGCTTTAACTGGAAAAAGTATTTCCTTTTGAAATATTTTCAGTTTCTGTTGAAAACTCCTTTGACATTTTGATTTGGTATCAAACGTCCTAAGGGATTTCACTTCTGGAAAAGAAGCAAATCAGGTTTGGGATCTTGGGGGTCTGGGAAAAGGAATAATTTTTGGGGGGTTTTTAGTCATTCATAGTAAACTTGCTTTGTTATCTATGTGCAGGGTAGGTTGAGCTTTCTAGATTAAGCCTCCCCACCCTCAATTTATTGGCTTATTTGACATCAGTAATTTATTTTGGGAGTAGCTTTTACTAAGCTATGAAAATACAGTATTATGTTTACTTAAATCCAAGTGATAAGTTTCAATAATATGACTTGTTGAAGAAGGAAAGCCTTCAGAAAACCTGTTTTGCAGGTTAGTCAAATTCTGCAATGGTGTGATTTTTAGTTTATAAAGAAAACACTGGAAATCAATCTTATTACATCAAAAAGATTAAAATTGCAATAAAGTGTCACTAAAATTATTGAAGTCTCATAATGTTGATTGTATATGAATATATAAATAATTAGGAAAATTACAAGTAAGAAAATATTTGTTATATTTCTTAAGGAGAGACTTGTTTGGCATCTCAGATTGTTTTAGCAGTAGCACAAGTGAAAAGGAATAGGAACAATTCTGCTCATAATTTTCTGTGGAGATGCTTGTGTAATGAGTACCTAATTTTGAATTAATACAATGACTATTACCAAATATATCTTAAAAAATTTTAATAGATATATCTTAATATGTTGTTTCTAAGATGAAGTAATACCATACTTGACCTTTTGGAGGGCTAAATGAGTGACCTACTTGACAAGGGCCTTGTTAGCTCTTTGAACATGTATTTGGGTTTGTGACTGAGCACAACACTGGTGCTATCTGCTCAGTGGTTTTTTTTCTCTTTTGCTTGTCTTTACAAACAAAATGAGTGCTAATTCTCAAGTTAAATGAATTATTTTTTCCTAGTGCCAGCATTGTGTGTCTCCCTCCTTCCCTCTTCATAGGTTATTTCCTGTGGTTAGCCCTTGAGAACATAATTCCCACTGGCTAAGCATGATGGAGGGCGTGTGACATGATGGGCTAGTGTGCTATACAGTCACAAGATTTTCAACCTGCCCTATCCAAATGTATATATACAACATGGTATGTAAATCAGTTTTAGTAACACAGTGTTGGTTATCATAGCTAGCTGATATATCTCACAGCTAACATGGTGTTCTGCAGCAAATCTGCTTCCACAAATGTCTTCTGTGACCAGGAGGGGGGTGTGCAGTCATGTCGTGCTTAGCTTCTTGGCTGTCAGGTGTCTCAGGTGGAGTCTTGGCTTATTTCTACTTCAGAACAGTACGGTAGGTAATATATTTGGCTGAGCCCTCTAGTATGATGTTAATGATTTCTGTTAAGTACGATAGTTATTGAACATAGATGTGCTGTGTATTAAATACCAGTGTAAGTAAGGTTTGAGTCGACATGTGAGCTGTATTGATGTGTGGTGCTTTCTGCCATCTGGAGCCTCTGCCAGGTTTCTCACACTTTACTCTTGGCTGTTGTTCAACTTCTGGCAACTTCTTTTTCTCCTGCCACTTAATTATTTCAGATCTGAAAGATAGTTTATCTGTATTTGAGAGTAATATTCAGGGAATGTATTTCAAATTTTGGATATCAAGAGAGTCAGAGAAGCCTTGTGACACTCCTTAGAATGCTTGTTCTTCTGCAGCCTTCACTTTTTTGTATCCCTGATAATGGATGTAAAGATTTAAAGGTTCTCTGAAATTGCATGTAGTCCAGTAGCTTTTTAAAGGAGAACCAAGGGACTGGCTTCTTGCATCACTGACTTGTTTATGGATATGTTTTTCTTCACTGAAAAGTTTTTTCCAGTCTCAAGAGTGTGGGCTACACTAGAATAATGGAAGCTGGGCTGGGAAAGTGTAACTTAAGTGTTATGAGTATTAATGCCCAGAATAGCATGCTTGGTAAAAGGGATTTATAATCTGCAAAATTAATCAATTGGCCTGATCAAGTGTTGGTTGTCTTAATTATGGATATTTTAATTTTAATTATTATCACCTTGTCTTGCTTTCTCTGGTTTCTATTTGGTGCTTTGGCATCCTTAGTAAAAACAAGGGTCTTTTTCTGTTCGAAATCTTCACAATTTTCCCTGTTCTGTTGGTGACGTTTGCAATCAGTAATTGCTTTTTCTGTCAGTGTTTCTCCTGTAATATTGAGACTCCCTGGCAAGCAAATGTGTGTTAGTAAGTATAGTGACACTGAACAGAATGCAGTTAGAGATGTGTGATTATCACATTAAAAATTTAGATGTTTATAATGTCAATTTCTTAAGCAAAACACTCTTGCTTCTAAATCAGGGAGGGGTACTGTGGTAGTTAGTTCATCTTTTATTGTTATAGTTAGTAAAACTATTTGGTGGTCTTTATTCACATACGCCCCATACCCACCACCCCAAAGGTGTGTCTCACTGCTGCATCACACTAAACCATGACTGGGTTGGGAAGTAGGAACCTCCAATCTTTTTCACTGTTGCCAATTGAACATTTACCAATTTCCAAGCTACTGCTTAAAAGCTCTTTGTAATTAAATTTTGTGTAACTGATGGCAAAAGATCTTTTTCTTCTCTGAAACAATAATAACAAACTCTGATAGCTGCTTGAGTTTCTTGAGTGTTGCCATGCCAGTGAACCTGGAAATATGTTGCGTATTGCTAATTATTTTCCTGCCTGTTGGGCATGCTAATTTTGCATTCTCCATACTCTATTGCTAGGAAGAAAACTCTTATTTAATCTTTTTTAAACTACCGTTTTTGTATGCTTTTCTGAAAGGGCATGTTCTCTTACTGCCAAACCTCTAGTACTTCTGGGGTTATTTTACAGTAAAAAATAAGAAATCTTTAGACTTTTATCTTACCTTCTATTAGAAAAATTTCCTCTTCACCTGCCACCTTGGTATCAGACTTCCATGACCACCATAGTGAGGGACCATTTGTCACCTTAGGCCAGCCCAGCTGCCTCTCGCTGAGTGCAGCAGGCCCAGGCATGCTGTGTCAGAGGGCAGTTGTACACTTCTTGGCCATGTCACTGTTGACTATAAACATACCCATAACTGCAGTAGTAATGTGGTCATCCTCTCTGAGAGGCTTCCCAAATATAGTTCTGGGTGATCATTAATCTGATTCCAGGATCCTCTGGACTGTTTCTCTCAGTGTTAGACCACCCTTAACATCAACTACTTTCATGATAAAACGATGGAATACACTGTTTTTTGTAGTGCAGGTAATGTTCTGCTTTATTAGGCATATGCTCTGTTTTGCTTTGGTTTTGCAGTAGTTGGTATCTTGCAGGGCTTGTGGTATTTTGGAGGGTGAGTTTGTTCTGACTTGCATGTGGTGCATGGGACTGGTCTGTCCAGAGTATAGCGAAGACAACCTTTTCTGTGAGAAACCAACAGTGCTTTGATTAGTCTCTTGGATGGATACTTCCAATGCTTTAAAAACCATTCATGAATTTCTTAAAGTACAGCAGATGAAAAATAATCAGCATGTTAAAACAGATTAAATCACATGGGCAAGAGTGCCAGGAGTAGATCTCTTGGTTTACTCTTCCTTTGAAAAGCTGGCCTGTGCCAGATGTTAACTAGGTATAATGTGGATTTAAAAAAGGATTAAGGAAGGGATAAGTGTTGATAGTTTACTTATGGCTTTTACATTAGAATATCTATTCAGTGCTGTAATATACCTTCTCCAGAGGCTGTTGTTAACTGCAGTCACTACTGCCAGTGTTCAGGAGCAATGTTTGAAGTGAACAATCCCCAAAGCCTTGCTGTGCTAGAGGTCTTGGCCAGCTTACTGTCCTGTCTGACAGTGGTTGGTACTAGATGAATGAGGAAGAGAACTACAGTTGGTGTGTAGACTAGTCCTTCTCCTGTGTGCCTTTCCCAGGTATTACCAGTTCAGAGATGTACTGCATCAGACTTTTTTTGCTACCTGCTGTTGAACCTCTCATGCATTTATCATCATTCTTTCCCCTCATCCATGCATTTGACTTCCACAATGGCTTATCCTTAAATCAGTTGGGGTTAGGGAGGAAAAATCCTAAATTTTCATTTACTGAAATCAGATAGTTTCCTATCTCTTGAACTGAAGGCATAAAGAAATCTTTCTTCATATCTGAAAATCACTTAGGATTTTGTAAAGTGTCACTCATCTGCCAGCAGCAGTTCTGTGACCAATTTAGCTGTGCCTGGGAGAGGAGAGGAACAGCTCAGCCTGCGACTGGAGAGCACCCAAGTCAGAGCTTCACTTGGGCTGTGGGGAGGGAGGTCTTCACCAGCGAGTGCGACTTGAGACTGCTGCCTCCCAAACGGTGTTGGGCGACAGCGGTGGGAAGCGAGGCAGAGCAGTGTCATAGCGTGCTCGCTGACTGGAAGTGTCTGAGAGAAGGCTTAGCACAGAACAGCTGTGGCAAATGGGTTTTGGCATAAAAAGTGTAGGCAGGAGAATAGACAAGACATCTTGATGGATTTTGGCAGGGGCAGCCAGGGTTAAGTGCAGTACTTTTCTCTAGTGTTGCTTGGACACTTACAGAAAAAGACGTTGTTACAGATGTTTCAACAAACTTAATTTTTTACCTCCCTATATAAAAATCATTGATTTAATTCGAGTGGTATGGAATAACCTTGTTTTATTTGGACCTTGTAGACTGAAGTGTAGAATCAAGTGTAGCCTTAATCATCTCTTGCCAACATGGTTTTTTCCCTAGTCTGTATCTTTCTTAACGCGCCTGAGAAAATCAGTGTGGTATTTTCTAGCTGTTTTACCTCAGGAGAAATTTGATTAAATCCTGCATCACTTTTCTGTTGAACTGTTTAGGGTTCAGTGATGATGAGTCAAATATAAATTTTCTTCCTATGTTGTTCTTTTCCTGAGCTCTCCTGAGACATTGCATCACTCTCACTTTCATGATGTTTGTGTGACTTCACCAGGCTTCAACTGTGAGAAAGATGGGGGTTTGTTGTCTAGTAATATGCCACTCAGCCCACTGAAGGGCTGATTTTGATAGTGACAGGCTATTAGAGCAGGTTATGGCAGTCTTTGAGTGCTTATGTTCCAATTGCTCAACTGGTTCTTCAAGGTCATTCGGGTGAAATCAAGGAGTATAGTTTAAGCTGTGATTCTCACTTTCTTCATACTTTCTGGTACAAGTTATACTGTGCCAAGATGGTGCATGACTTATTCTCCAGAAAATTAACATTGTAGAGAGGGTGAGATAATGTAGCAGCAGCTTGCAAGAAAAACAGTATTTCCATATATCTTTTCCATTGTAAATAACATTTATAGAAAGAATGGAAGGATTTTCACCCCCAACCTACCACTTTCCATTAGGGTGAAGAATACATGCAGAGATTCCCATGTTCCTGATCCAGGTCAGCCTTCCTTCTAGCACTTACCTTCAAGAAATAAGTTTTTAAAACATGAAACTTTAAAACCATTGGAAAGGATAATCAGGTCTGTAAAAATAAGTTTTCTTTATTTAAAAGAAAAGTTAGGGTTGTCCAGAAGTGACAGCTGTCTAGCTTGTCACTTCTACTTTAAATCTCTGCACACAGAACTTTATCAGTCTCTGCACACAGAACTTTATCAGTCAGCATATGGCCCAGTAACTAGATCTTGTTAAGGTCCTTCTGCTGTTCTCCGGTCTCTTTAGTATATGAAAAATTTAGTGCTATTAGTTAACTTTGTCATCTCGGGCACTTTCTTGCTACGGACTTCGGATAACTGCAGTTTCCTAGTTTTCCTTTGAAACTTAAGAAATAAATACTAAAAAACCACCCCAACATCTTCTGCTCCTCTAGTACTGGTGAAGTATAAAGCAAGCATTAACACACTGAAATTATTAGTGCAACTATAATGTCCTTGAGCTTCTTTAGGAGTCTTGGCTGGATGTCATCCGCTCTTGGTGGTTTGCTTATTTCTGAGTTGTCCATTTGCTCCATACTTTTTTCCTAGCAGTGCTTTGCTTTGAAACAGATCCTCTAATGCATCTTCCATAAAGAAGCCTTTCACTGGGAGAATATCTTTAAACTCTTCCATAGAGAACATGAAGATGTGAAAAATAAATCTGGTGTTTTTGTCATGACCTTAGCTTGTTTGAGCATTTTTTTAATGCATCTGTTTGTTTATTTTAACATTACAGATCCTTGCTCCTTAAGTGCCTTGAAAAAGTATTTAGTTGTAGATTTTGTACTTTTTTCCTCCTTCACTTAAATTATTTGCAAGACTCATTTTTTTTTTTTTTCCCCTCTGTTTTTAGCTTGCTATTGTTTGAGCCTCATTTGGACAAATTCTACAAGATTCTTATAATGTTTTCTCTAATAAGCTATTTATCCATCTCCTTCCCTTGCATGTCATGTTGTTATTCACCCTTACTTAAGTCCTTTATGTGATTTTTATATTTGCTCTAAGGCTCACATACAATGTCTTAATCTCATTGCGTACAGACACTTAACTTTTGATGATTCTCTTTAAGTTTTCTCCTATTTATCCAGTTCCTTTCTTTAAATTTCTTGGTGATTGTTCCTCCTGTAGGTATTTAGGTTACTACAAAATTTTGGGGTGTTTACACTAATATTTTGAACCAAATTCTGCACAGTGCTTAGGATCAAGAGATGCCTCTTCTTTTGTTAGTAGCATGACAACTCATTCTATGAAGCAGTTGCTCCTGATGTTTCAGTATTTTGTCTCGGCTGTGACATTTAGTGGATAACGGAAACCTCCCACTGTGTTTCTTTGCTTTTGTAACGTTTCTGACTCCCTTCAGCTTGGTCACTCAGCATTTGCATGTTTAAATGTGACAGCTCCTGCATTTCTTGTTATCACTATCGTGAACGTAAAGAAGGTAAATGCGCTCCCTTAATGACCAGGTAATATTTTTTGATAAAGTTGTCTTTTTTAGTTTTTTCAAAAAAATTTTTTTTGAGCTGCAGTTAACTATTTCATTCTAAACTTTCTTACTGGTTTCTCTCTTCCTGAATACATACGCATGCCAGTAAATGGTGGACCTCCAGTACTGGAGGATTTCTCTTTTTGGTGAAGAACACATTTTTATTTTTAATTCAAAAGGCCTTTTATTTTTTCCATTTTTTGGAAAATGGCTGTATAAAAATAGGGAACTTGTTCCACATCAGCATTTTTGCCCCCATGATTTTAGATTTGAGATGCTTGACTTTGCATATGATGGTTTTTTCTTAAATAGCTACTCTTGAAAGTTAGCATAGGGTGTATGTAAGTGAAGTTGTGTGGATTCTTATTTCTGTCTTCTGTAGCAATGAATTGATGATCACTTTATCCTCCACTTCACCTTTGAAAAAATCTTGCTGAAGGCAATGGCTCTGGGGTAATCTCACTGGCTCTGTAAAGCAAGCAGTCCATAATTCTGGGGAGGTGTAAAACTGAAAGATGCTCCTTTTGTACTGGAGGACGCTTCAGTTTGAGAGGTTTCTGGTTTGGTAGCAGGGTAAAAATATTTTCTGAACTCTAAATCCAACATGCAAGATGTGGGGGTGCCTCATTATATAGGCTGGTTTTTATTGCAGCCTTTAGAGTAGTCTTAGAAATATTAATGCCAGGCAGTAGTAGGTGGAAAACTGGAGAGCAAAAGAAGGCTAGTAAAAACATGTGAAAGGTGGAAGAGAGGCATGAGGTAAATTATACCTGAAATCCAAGAGATAAACCAGTGCTTAAGAAGAGGGAAGATGAACAATAAAATAATTGGCTGACTTTGTCCCCTCTTCCTTTTTTTTTTAAAAAAAAAAATCAAGTGCCTTTTCAAGTCCGTGTGATCTAGGGCTCTTCATTGAATTTGTATTCTGTTTTAACTTCACTCTTGTTTTAGCATCCTCAAATAATGTTGTATGAAAACACTAGGGGCTTGTGAAAGGCACTTCACTGATATCTGGTGTAGTCTCTTTAACGCTTGTGGAGAAACATGGTATGGAAGAGACTTCTGAGAGGTTTCTGTGTGAATTATAACCTGGGGCAGGAGAAAGGCTGCTGTGGCGGAATAGCTGAATGCCTTTTGGAGGCTTGCTGTGGAAGAGTCTTCCTGGTTAACACTGCATATTTTTCTAAGCGGTATTGTATTCAGCTTTCAAAAGGCAAGAATCTTTGGTAATTGTCTCAATTCACAATAGAAGTTTAAAAGCTAAATGCAAACAATCCAATACAGAAGGAAAAATGTAATTTTGCTTATGACTTCTCTTTTTTCCTGTATCAATTCTTTCATCTTGGAGTTGCTAATAAAACAGCTATAGTGCAAAATTTTAAAATACATAAATTATAAACTTTTGCGTCTGTAGAACTCTTATTACAAAAGAAAAAGGGCTTCTCATATCTGCAGTCAAACAATTATTCAAGTTTCAAAAGCTGTTTTATCAACCCTAAGATGCAGAGGAATGTTTTGGTTTTGCATTTTTTAAATGCTGTTTTAGCATTAAACTCAACTATTGTAATCAATGTACTAATTTTTTTCCAGGTTTCGCTAAATGGTACACAGTTTACAGACAGTTCTGTTGGATCAGAGTTCACAGGTGTTTCTCAGGTATGTGCAGACAAATTTTGTGCATGTATATGATAGCAGAATTACTTAGTAACAGGAGAAGGTATTAAACAGTATTAAAAGTACTAGCGAATTCTTCTGAAAGATTTCTGTTTGAGATTGGGACTTGGCTAGCTGAAGTCAGTTTCTGATGATTTCACTATTCGAGCTTCAAAAAGCAGTGAAAGCTACTATTTCTAAAGTAAAACTATTGTTATAATAAGCTTGAAATTGGACATCGATGTAAAAAAAAAAACCCTATGCAATTTTATGGTAATAAAGTTATTCTTGGAGATAAATCTAAATACATAGCAGAGATGCAGTTATTTCTGTTCTGGCTTGTCCTACTTCCAGCTTTCATTTATGAATGTTATAGCTGAACATGTTTGAGAGAAAAAGTGAGACTGGGTGTTTTCTTTCAGAGATGCATCACACATTTTTTTGAAGCCCAACTAGTGGAAAAATATCTTTTCTCAAAATGTACACTTTGCTCTGATTACACTGAAGACGCATACTAATGTGTATATAATTCCAACCTTAACTAATCCAGGTAGCGTTTACTGGTGGTCTTGAAATGGTCACATGAACAGTCATTGTGTTCATTATCTTTTAAATAAATAACTGCAATTCATAGTTTCATTTCAGTATGACAGAGCCATAACAGGAATCTGAGATGCATATGGTCTAGACTTCGTACAGGTTCTGTCAATTTTCTTTGAAAATTTCTAAGCAATTTATTTATTTCTTAGCAGTTGATTTGCGTTGTGGTCTAGGAACCAGGTGCTTTCATTTGAACTTCCTATCTGTCATGGATATGGGCCCAGTTGGGAGATTACTCTTGCAAAAGAGTGTCAGTTAGGTTGTCTTAACTTCTGAACTTCTACGTTTTTGTGTTCTGCTTTTCCTACTTGTTGGAAGATGTTCTGCAGATGATGTTCACAAGAATTTGCCTGCAATAGCTATAAAGATGTCATTGTCATTCTAACAGAGACTTAATCTAGCTTCAGAAAAACTTATTTTAACAAGGAAACTTTCAGGACTAAGGAGATGAGCAGCCATGGCTTCCTGCATGCAGGGGCTTTAAGCATTAATAAGATCTGAAGTTAAGTGCGGGTCAGCCAAGAGGAATGTCTAATTTCAGAAGTCTGTTCCTGCTTGTAGAGCCAGTAAGGGGATGGTTCCAGCCTTTCAGGAGGCAACATGAGTCTTTCCTCATAAGAATATTTTCTGAAAACCTTCATTAGACACCTGGAGAAAATTGTGTGTTTTTTTCTTGCCTTGATGCTCAGTTGTGAGTTCTTGAAGTGCATCAGTAAAGATGTTCTTAGTAAATCTGTTAACTTAAATTTCTCATGAACTTCTGAAAGATGAGAAGTTACTTGTGGAGATGAATTCAGTGTCTTTTTGATGTCTAGAATTCTCAGTTTTTCTTTCTATATTGCTGAGTGTCAGTCTTGTAGATGCAAAGAACACAAAAAAATCAGAGTTTGTAATGCTGTGCTGTTTTTCTTCAGATGTCAGTAATAGGGAATTAAGTTGTTGTTACTGTGAAGACAAGAAGAGAGTTAGTGAATTGTGTTACAGTTTCAACTAGTCCTTTGCCCTAAATGACTTTTTACCTGTGGAATATTTAAAGCAATATTTTTGTTAGTGTTGAGGTTGAAGCAGTATCTAGAGGAATGCTTGAATGACTTATTTAAGTTTGTCTTTCCTTTGAGAAAGATTTTAACTCTTTTGAGGCTTACATAGAAGATCTTGCTAATTAAGGCAGAGCTAGACAAATCTGTGATTCCGCCACTACAAGATGTTTTGTTCCATTCATTATAACTTTGCTTATGTCTTGTAAAGTTGGGTTCTGTTTGACTTGTGCTGCTTGACATGTTCTTAAGTATCAATCTTGGTGAATAATCAGCATCTCGTGGCTGAACCATAATTTCAGGCATCATAGCATCTTGGAAAAGTTTTGAACTGCCTTTGCCCTCATAAGTTACCAAGCCTACTTTATTCCACAGCCAATAGTGTATTTTAAGACCCTACCAAGGGTTTCATTATAAATATAATGGAAAAAAAAAGCTTTTATTAATTAAAAAATTAAGCTTTTATTTTCTGACAAGCTTGGCTGAAAGTGTCTTTGTTTCAGTTAGCATTGAAAAAGGAGGTGACGCAGAACTTTGAAGAGCAGTTATTTTCCTTTTTATCCCTCAGAATGACAACAGTAAAAGGAATTGTACGATCACTTTTTTATTTTACTTACTAGATTATTGCATGTAGTCTGAATTATTTTAGAGGGGAAGGCTGTAGTCAATACTCCCTGAAAACATTACTTTTAAAATGGGAATCAGAATTGTTTGCCACGTGGATAGCACTGCTGTGTTTGATCTTGGGACACTCCAAATAGTTACTATTTAATGATGACTGTTAAAATAGAGGTTGGGTGTTTTGGGTTTTTTTTTAAATCTCAGAATAAGTTTTTTCTGGTATGTATTTGGTGAATAACCAATTATTAAAACATTTCTTTCTAGACACCGTTTACCTTTGGCTTGGGCCAAAGGGCACCATATACAACTGGCGAGCATTGTCTTCTTTGTAGAAGTGAACGAAAAGATACTTCGCTTTCAGAGAGCGGAATAAAAAATTCTAGCAAAACAGCACTTTCCACATCTCCAAAAGCAAACAATATGCTGCATCTTCCACTGTGGGTGTGTCCAGACTGTCGAAGAACAGTCGAAAAGGAAGAAAGGCATGCTACAATAGAGCAGTCTCTTGTGGTAAGTTGGAGTACTTCAGTTCAGTAGACTAAGGAGGTATGTTGTTATGGGCTGAATGCTACTTTGCTTTGGAAGCACTTAAATGCTTAGAAAGTGTTTTACGAAAGTTTGAGTGAGTTTTCCTATGAAGTAAACTGAACAGGCAAGTTGTTCAAAAATGAGGAGTTCTGATAAAGAGTTTTGGATTTTTTGAGTAGAGCAAGGCTTGGATTTGTTTCTGGCTGGGGTTTTGCCCTTTCAGTTTATTTCATCTCATACTTTCACCTTTTCTCCTTTACTTAAATTCTGTTTCTTCTACTTTTACTAATGCATCCTTAATGATTACACATCTTTTGATATTTTATCTGCTCATGTGTACTACCTCCCTTTGTGAGGTAAACTATCTGAATTTTCCTTGTTCTTGCAGTAGTGTTCTTGAGTCACTGCACTTGCACTGCCCCCTTCCTGTATGAGTCTGAGTTTTGTCGTCTTTTCTTGCCTGTATTTTTTAATGAAGAAGCACAAGTTTGCATAGTTGTGCACATAGGAGTTCCTTTGTTTTAGCACTGCAAACACTGATTTAATACATGGTGCTACTATCTCAAGTTGTGATTATTTTCTAAATTGTTAAAATCTGTTTTCAAATGAGAATTCAGTCTCACTTAAGAGCTGTGCTCAGTGTAGCAGAAAGATAAAGAGTTCGTTGACAGGTCCAGCAAAACCCCATTAGAAGTAAACTCTGATGCTATACTGCAGAACCAAATCTTCACAACTCATCTAGGAAGCCACACACTTCCAATATTTGGTAGTATTATAGATTCCAGCTGACATCTTGTAGAGAATTAACAAACTGTGCACATGCCCATAGGCACATACAAATTTTTATTTCAGTAAACAATCAGTGTTAAGAAAGATTGTCTTTGTATAGCATATGTTGTTAAACTCATGTTAAAAGTACAGTTAACGTAGTTTTCTGTAAGAAATATTTGAGACTATATCACTTCTATACAACTAGTGTTGACTGATATTCTTGCTATTAACAAGGGTTGGTAAAATTAATCAAAAGAAATTACATCTAAGGGAATTATACTGGTAGTCTGATGGTAAACACATCCTAGAAAGTTCAAAACTCATCAAGACTGAAGCACATTACTATTCATTTGAGTCAAAATTTTTTACTTATTTAAGCTCTGTTTTGATGAACTAGTAAAGAAAGTAAGTGTACCGCAAGTGCAAGGAAGGCAGGATTTGCTTTATAAATATTTTGTTAAGTTAGAGATACTCCAGTTAAAATAAAAATTGTCAGTATTTTTTAAATTTTGCAACTGTTTTCTTATTGAAAGAGGAGTTTTTAAAAACAAACAGCGAAAGGATTTTTCAAGTTGGGAAGCTTGACTTAAAGCAACTAAATGGATTAGTTGGCTAGTCAAATTAGAGAAACCAGCTGGGGAAAAAAAGCAAAATGAGCTAAAACAATAATGTTAGCAGTCACTACAAGCCAGAGTGTAAGTGGTGTTTGCAGTAGATGCTCCTGTGTTTAGGTTGCTGTTGCCCTCAACCTAGCATGGTTTGCCTCAGCGTCATCACCAGTAGCTGGTCTTGCTGTTGGCAGCAAATGCATGCAGGTTTGTTTTGACCTGCATCTGCATCCTGCTCCAGGATCTGTGGTGAAGCTCAGAAACTCCCTTCAGTCATGTTCCTAATGTGGGAAAGGTCTCTGCCTCATGCCACAGAAAGCTGGCAACCTGGGGAGGGTGCAGGAGGGAAACATGGTATGTACTTGTGCCTGGAGCACAGAGAAGGGAGAGAAACTGGAATCCAAAATACCAACAGCCTTGGGAGAGAGGTTTGTGTCGTCTGCTAGTACTGAGTAGCACTGTACACAGCAGAGAGCATCCATTCCCAATGACAGCAGCTTCCTAACATCCATTACTATGAAACAGTATGTCTGGCTGTTACAAACAAGGAGATTTTATGCTTTTTGCTAGAAGGGATTGTTGAACTATAGAAGTCAAACATACTGTCAAAGAGACTGAAGAGATGTTACTAGTTCATGATTAATCATGGAATGCGCAAACCTACCTTTAGCTTAGTTCATTGTTTATGCTGGAGTACATGAAGGTGATAATTATAACCAACATACTTTGGTTATTAGAAATGAAACTATATTTACTTCATTGGTTTCCTCAGTCCGTATCTTGCATTTATTGTGCTTCTTGAACGTACATTCTTTGTGCCTGATTGAGTGTCCTCCCAAAATACATTCAGCACTAATTATTGCCACATTGGTATTTGCCTACCTCTTTACATTTCAGATATCTGTTCTAAATTGAAGGCTACCTGTATTTTTTCCTTTCAGAGCCAAGACTTCCTTTTGCACATGCCCCTTGGAAACAGTGGATCACAGCAGGAATCTGTAGGAGGAGGAAGAATAACTGTTGGTGCACAGACAGTGCCTGCTGCAGATCTTAGCAATTCCTCTCCTTCAGACATAGCATGCAACTGTGAGGCGTGTAATGAGCGCAGGTAAGAACTGAAATCAAACTCAACAATGGTGCCTGTAGTCAGGCTGTCAGCAGCGTTGTGGCGTATTTGTTGGCGCATGCTTAAACTCTTTAAACAGGCTATCTGACAATAACAGTAACTTATGGATGGCAGCTTCTATCCAGTTGCATACTTTCTTTCAGGCATGTACTTTTAGGCGTTTTCAGATGTACATTGTTTCTTCTTAAGAGCATCTTCAGAATAGTAGGAATCAATACACCTATGCAATGTACAAATAGAGAGTAATTATTTTTGTCCTTATTTGCAGAGAAAATTCAGCAGAGCCTGAACGTGAGCCTCAGCAGCTTCAAAATTACTGGTCAGAAGTAAGATACATGGTTCGGTGTATATATCGCCAAGCTGGGACCCCTTTGGCAGATGACCAAGACCAGTCTTTGGTACCAGATAAAGAAGGAATGAAAGAGCTGGTGGATAGGTATAGCAGTTTGAAAAATGCCTATTAATTGCTAAGAGGATTTTTTAAGATTAGTTTTTAAGTAGTTTGGAATGTTGCTTTTTAATCGAATGTTATTTACCCTCTGTAAGTCTGATTGCTTGGAATGATTGCCTCTGCACTAGAATGAAAAGTCAGAACAGTCAATTCTATTTCATACAGGATTTTTAAATGCTAGATTGAATGCATGGGAAGCTATTAAATTCATATGGTGTTTGCAATATTAATGTATAATTATGGAAGGGTCTCAAAATATTTTTCTTCAGAAGACCTTGAGTTTATTATTAGTAAGTATTGAGTATTATTAGTAAGACACTGGTTTGAATTGCCCCACATGAAATCTTACTTTGTCGATCTAAGCTGGGTAATTACAGTGCTCGCATCTTACTGTAGTTGTAACAGGTAGAAGAGACTTTTTCAAAAGAAAAAAAGGAAAAAAGTGGAGTTTCATCTCAGTTTCTGCCTAACTGAAGGTGTGGTCAAGGAATAGTTGATCTCCTTAATATATTAAGGTCTGACAAACTGTAGTTCTTATGTGGAGTTTCTAGTTGAAGCTAAATTCTGCCGAGGTAAAAAACTTCTGAAAGATTATAGTCACCTAGCATTGTAGTTTAGATGACTATACCTTGAATCAGCCTTGAAAGATAATTAAATAAGCATATTGCACTTCTGTTAAATAAAAACTGAGCGTTTGGTTTTGAACATGAGTTGTGTAAATGTAGAGTAATATAGAATGCCTCCCTATTAGTCACACTTTGTTTATTTAAGTGATCAAAACATGCAGTGTAGGTTTTGAAATCAAAGATGCTTAAATGTTGCATAGTGTGTAGGTAATTAAAACTGAATCACTGCTAAAATGGTTGTTGATTTTTATGCTGTTTAATGGAAAAATTTTGGAAATTGGAACACGTACTGTGTGCCTTTCTTATGTACTTGGGTGCTTTGATTTCTCTAGAACTGTTTTTCACTTTTGAGAGATTAAAATACAAAGGCAGAAACAGGATCCCAGAGAAGGAAACCTTTAATGTCAATATGATTATTGTTCACTCTTGTTCCTTATGGCCTCCAAAATATGACTAAAATTAAGATACTGAGTTTGAACGGACACCAGTGTGTCCAGTCCGTGGTGCTAATGTCATGCAAAATTTAACAAAGCTAGTCAGTGTAGGTATTGAAAGTGTAAAAACAAAACAAATCAACTAACCAAAACAAAAAAACCCAAACAAACCATGTAGGTAGCATGCCAAAAATCATGCTGTGTCCAAGTAACTGTGTTTAAAAGGCAGAAATTCCTAATTCCATGCTCAGATCTGTTAGACCCAGCTGGCATGAAGTGGACTACCTGGTTGTCTTACTTGAAAATAAATAGTGGTGCCAGTTACTGTCCCTGCTGTATGTTGGAGCACTTTATGGCAATATGATAGTACTCTATTTTGTGAGTGAGGGCAGAGCAGGGACTAGATAGCAGTAGACGTTTATTCATCTAATTCTTAAGTACTTATCTAATCCCTTTCTTCTTCCCCACCTCCCTGTGCTGTAAAAACCCTGAGGCAAGTGCTTAAACTTCTCACACAGGACATTAAATAGTATGATTTCACTCTAAAGTGCTTCAAAGCAGCCATTGTGTTCAGTTTTCTTCTGTGTGAGGTGGTTCAAACCCATGTCTTGCTTCCAGGAGAGTATCAGACCTAGCCAGCTGTATGCTGTCCTTAGCAGGAAGCCGTGACCCTCTTTGAAGCTGTGTTTTACAGTGACAAGTCTTGCAGGTATTGAGTGGCTGAATAAAGTGCATGGAAGGCAATGTGGTTCTGAATCTTCAATGTTAGTGTGCTTCCCTGGGACAAATGTGTCTCAAATTCTGGTCCCTATTCTAGATTTTAAATAAAAATAATTTAAAAAAAAATAATTGCAATCATTCTAAATGACTGGTGTAAGTGCTACTTCAGTAGAGCATCCTAAGTCACATTCCTTGAAGGACATTCTTTGTGGCCGAGTGAACCCCACACCTCTGCTACACAGTGGCATAGATTTAATAAAATCTGCAAAAAAAAGTCGTTATAGAAAAGATCTGCTACTTGGAGTAAAAAACTCTCAATGAAGGTGAGAAGGAGTTTCATGAATGAGTGTCTTAAGCTTGGTAAATATATAAAATGTCATCTTTCAGTTCAGCTTAACAACAGAGGGTCCCCCAAAGCAGTCACCAAGTCCAGTCTGGTTAGTATATATTTAAATATGTTCTGGCTGCCTAACAGATAGCTTGAAGTAAATTGCTGTTTTCAACAAGATATTAATTGGGCCTAGAGCTGGCTGCTCCAACCAGGACATATATTAGGGCTGTGTGTAAGAACACAGAGAAGTTGTAAAGAAGGTAGCCTAAAGTGTCTAGGTGTCTGTAGCATTGTATGCAAATTGAATAAAGGGTTTTTTAAGCTCACAAGTTGGAAGTGAAATACTGCAGTCCTAAATAAGTTTGTCAGGTGTGCAAGCATCCTAGTCCTAAGATACTGTTCCACAGTGTAAAAGTAGGGGACTGGACTGTGTTCTCCCAGATTTAAGGTGGTTCTGTGAACACCTAGCCATTGCTTCTTTTTGATGACAATGATGGTAACTGGTAAATATTTTTAGGAAAATGAAGATTGATAACACACTTTCTTTTGTCATAAATATTCTAAAAATACAGGCTTTGTGAAAGAGATCCATATCAGCTTTATCAACGGTTGGAACAGCAAGCTAGAGAATATGTGCTTGAAATGAAGGTTCGTCTGCTCAGACACTTGTCACTGGGATCTAAAGTCGCATCAACATTAGCAATACAAGGGCCACCACAGGCACATCAGTTCATCTCACTCCTACTTGAAGAATACAGTGCACTCTGTCAGGCAGCATGTACAATCAGCGCCTTTCTGGTTACTCTGGTAAGACTGAAAAAGTAACCTTTGTGCTTCTGCTTGCTAGGGGTAATGCCAGCAGAGCTGTTCTGGGCTCTTTCAGGTGTCTTCTGTGGTTTGTGAAATACAAGGGGTTTTTGTGTGTGCTTGTTTGGAGACAGGGAGATTATGAAAATGCAGATTTAATTCTTCAGAAATGTAGATTAAGCATCTCTTACAGCAAAATGTTGAAATTATCTTTTTGTAAAGAAAAAGGTGGGATGTTGTTTGTGGCACTTATTCTGAAACTAATCTTTAAGTAGATCTACAAGATTTTAGATAATGCATTTGAAAATGTGTGAAAGACTTCTCTGTTAATCTTTAATGGTTTCTTGACAACGAAATTTAAAGGACACAAACTTTATGTGTATCACTAACTTAGATTGTTTCAAGGTTGAATTTTTCTTTTCTCTTGTAAGCAAGAATGGCTGCTTGAAACGATGATCTCCTGCCTTGGAATTAATGTGCGATGTTATCTATTATTTCTGAAATTGTTGCTATTAAATGCTTGTTTTTTCAGCTGATTGTGGTGTTAGACTTGAGATTATATTGTCAAGTAGAAAATAAGCAATAGCCTTAAAAATCTCTGCTTGAATAACTATCATGAGTGAGTAATACAGTAAACAAATTCTGTAATTCTGTTTAAGGGTTGAGGAGGTTATTAATCCCATTTTTCTAATAATCCTTTCCTGTACATCTTTTGTTAATGTTCTTATCCCATGCATCCCTTTTCTTGTGTAAACTTTGTGGGGAAAAAAAAAGTGGATAAACTGGTAAATTGGGTTTTATTGCCAATTAGCTGAAAGTGACTGTCTAGGTATATAAAGAGAAGAAAACAGTAGTCAGTAACAAGACTATGATGGCCACAGGTGAGAAGGATATAAAATGGAGGGGAAGCAGACTGTTGTTACTGAGGTAGAACTGCTAGTAAAATTGAATTGGCAAAGCAGGAAGGTGTTTCTATTGAGAAACTTGAGCATATCTGATGCTTTTTTCTGTTGTCAGTGCTCTGTATTTGCTGTTGTCTGTATTGTTTTCCCCAGCTTTCTCTTAGATACAGATGTGAAGTCATTACCATCTCCATTTTATTGGCTGCTTTTAATAGTCATCAAGTCTCTAACAAGGTGCTTGACAGAAGATTACTCTTCAGGTTGATTTGCCTTGGAATTTAAACTTGTTCGGCTGAAAAGCAGATGGATTACAGTACAAGTGTTAGCTTTCTCAAAGTGGATCTTCCAGTAATGAACTTGTTAGTGCCAGAATTACATAGCTGATCAGAAAATAACCTTGTAAGATTTTTTCCACTAGTTATTATTGTGAACTAGTAGTCATGAAAACTTAGTAGGTGAAAGAGATTGAGGTAATGGTCATGATGAGACAGAAGATGTTTGAACTTCCTAATCTACCCCTTTTCTGCCAAAATTCAAAGTAAAATAAAAATCCTATTCTAAAAAAACAAAGCATAAGAAAACACAAAATGGCACAGATTTTTTTCCTTTTCTTTCTGGAGCCCACTAAATACTGAAAATGTTGTTCTACTAAGCTGAAATGTGATAATGTAGCATATTGCCTCTTGTCATACATTTCATAAATGTATTAAATAACATTTTTATTAACTAGAGTAGTATGTCACAACTTTCAGTATAGATAGTATGGTCACTAGCCTTTTCAGTGTGCATGGTTGTTTTCTTTTAAGATACCAATGCACTATGGAAGAATGAATCTTTTTAACTGAAGTAGGTAAAAAGCAGTCAAGATCTCTAAACCTAGTGCAGCCTTCCTTTTAAAGGTAAAAGCTTCACATGTAGCATGCTATACAAAGGCATGTAATGCCTTGAAGCTCCACCTGTGAGGAACTAATTTCTCAGTGAAATTATGAACTAACAAAGTTCAAGAGCAGGAACTAAAGCTTTGTGCCCCACCAGGAGATGACAGATTATACTGGCAGCAAGCTGGAAAGACTGAGGTCAGTACAGAAAAACCCTTAAGTACACAGTATAACAGACCAGAAGGGAAAACTTACTTGGTATTTCTTTGCAAGAAATATTATGATCTGTGCAATCTGATATACAAGATTTTGTAGATAAGTGTTGACTGTTTTGTTCACAGTGTAATATGGAAATTGCTTAGAAAATCAAACATTCTCAGTGTTGACCCTTGAGAAATTATTAGCAATCTGTAAAAATCTTTAAAATACTTAAGACATAATATTCCAAGTGAAAGGGTATGTTTCTTGGGCATTTCAAGAAGGGTGGGTGGTGGGTTTTTAAAAAAGAGTAAGAAAACTCCAAACTTCATTCTCTTTTCAAATATTGATAGTCTCATGATTAGTTCTGATACAATACGTATTTGGTTTTTAACCGGTTATGCTTAACAAAACGTGGAAATTCCAGAGTATTCTGGTATTTCTGGGTACTCAAGGTTACAATGTGTAGAGCTCACTTGCTGATCTGATAGCCAGAACGTTTGCACTTAATTTTGCTGTGTGGGCGAGTCCTGGTACAGAAAACCCGTGTACTGCTGGCTATATGTGGGAAAACTTACTGTCTTGAAAAATTATTATATTTGTCTTTGATTCTTATGTTTTGATAATAATAAAGTTTTAGGCCTTGAAATTGCATACAATTATGTGTTAACCTCAAATAGAAAAGCATTCTGTTTACTAGAAAATAAGCTGTTGGACTTGTGTCTATTTAGAAAATTTCATTTTTGAAGCTGTACTTGGAGAGAACTGTTTACTATCTTTATTCAAAACTGACATAAATTGTAGCTTGCCTTCATATATGTCTGTTTTTATTAGATAAGTTCAAAGAACGGAAGACTAATCAGAAATACAGTTGTCAAGAAAACCTGAGGATAACTGGTTCAGATAATAAAATACACCTTTCAGTGCAGAAAAGAATGGGAGCTTTCAACAGCATAGCTGATTTTTCTTTTTGTTTCCTAATCCATGACAGTTTAGAATAACAAACAATGAAGCTATGGTTATTTAAGTAATTAAAGAATTACTTAAAATCTAAGTTTCTGGGTATTAAAACTGGGTAAGATCTGAGCTGGATAATCCAGCCTGTAGGTTGGAAATTAGATTAAAAAAAAAACCAAACCTTGCTTCAGACATAATTGTGCTTTTGTTTTTTTTCTACCCCTGGCTTATTTCTGGTTTCTTTTGGTTTTGTTATAGGAAAATGAACATTTGAAGAAATTTCAGGTGACGTGGGAATTGCACAATAAGCATCTGTTTGAAAACCTGGTATTTTCTGAGCCACTCTTGCAGAATAGCTTGCCAACATTGGTGTCACAGCTAAGGTAGAGTTTAACTTTGCTTTTGTAATTTAAAGGAGAAGTGAAAACCCATGTTTGCAATCAGAGTGTTTTAAAAAAAAAATTCTCCACTGCTTCTACAATTTAATAGGTAAAAATCCTTGTTGATCTGCTTTGAGAACAATATTGAGCAGGCTGCTGTCATAACTTGCTTGTCAGAAGAATTACTACTTAATCTGCTTGCTTGTACGTTACCTAGTAAAATGACAGCATCCTATGAAAATGCTGATGGTATGACTGAGTAGTACTGTTTTCACTTGTCAGCAGGCATTGTTACTGTCTTTAAGCTCTACAAGTGAGTTAAAGCCTCAATGCCATTGTGCTTCCCACAGTGTACAGATAACTTAATTTTGGACTTCTAAGCAATCTTTTCCTTGGAGAAAGCAGAAGAAACAAAATCCCTTGCTATATGTGCTTGTAGGTCTGATGGCATACTGCTTTTCTTGGGGCTTTAAAATGTGTATTTTGTAGGAAGGTTCCTCTGCTTGTAATTTGTGTACCTGCAAAGTGTTTGGGTTTTTAGGGATTAGTTACTAATTTATAGAAATTATCCTAAGTCCAAACATTTTTAAAGTACAGTTATGGATGGTTTGTGTTGCCCTCTCAATGTTGTTTCTGATGAATAGGGTTTTATGCTCTGTGTACCTGTGCTTCAAATGTATTGTCTTGGGTATTTTTCCATGGTACAAGAGCAGTTTGGTTAAGTCTGTCACAAGAGGTGTTTCTCACAGTGAATAAAGAGATTTCTGATGAGTTCTCCTTTTGTTAGTAGATACTAGAAAGGTAAGCAAGGAAAGGGAAGAAAGCTTAATTATCATTAGGCTCAGCAAGAAGTCTAAGGTCCCTCAGAATAACTTGTCTAATTGGTTTACATGAAGCTGGATTGGTACTGAAAATCTTTTCTTTCCTTTTTTTTTTCCCCCTTTTTCTCCAGGCAGGTAATTCTGTTGCTATGCTCAATAGCATGTTGTTCAAGCACATATTTTCTCAGTGATCTGTGTTTGACTTCCTAGTACCCCTGTCACTGACACTGTATCCCTCAGTCATCTCCATGCTTTCTGACAAGGCTTTTCTGGATTGTTTTCATTTCCCTGTTGTTCTCACCTGCTACTGCAATTGAAGTCTGAGCAACAGAAGGTGTTTCTCTGCAAAACTTCACTGTAGTGACAGCTACCTTAGAGGCTTAAATATGAAGTAGTCAAAATCTCTTCCTGCAGGAATTTCTTTTCCAGTTAGCTCAATAGCTTTAAGGCTGTTTCACACAAACTGTGGTTTTGCCTAGATTGATTTATGTGATCTATGGTTTCTAGTTTATATAGTGTATGTCTTGTTTCTCTTCGGTAAACATAGATTATGTCTGTTTTCATGGACTCCCAGGGTTTTACTGCTGACTTCTCTGGGTCTTGAAGTAAGAGAATTAGGTGGCCTTTCCAGAGAAATTTTTCTGGAGGATAATCTGCCTTCCATTGGGAATTGGTGGAAGAATGCTCCATCAGAGAGGCCTCACATGGAGAAGCAGGGATCAGCCTATTCCCCTGATCATTTGGTCAGTAGAGAATCATTTGCATGCAGTAGAGAAGGGGTTGCCAGACTTTTTTTACTAAAGAGCATTGACCTCATTGTTTTCTTTTCCTGAAGAAATGTGAAATAGCATATTGGCATCTCAGCTTCACTTAGATTTTGGGTGTTCACCCTTTCTCCCATCCCTTACTCAAATTGCTATATTTTTTGTGCATCTCTGGGTCTTTCAAAATATATAGTTGGTGTGCTGTGATTAGTTTCAAGGATGCTTATCAGATGTCAGACCAGAAGAGATGTTCACTTAGGGAGGTTTAAACATCAGCCTTGTAGGGATGGACATTACTAGCTGATACAAGATCAACTGAGTCAGTATTTCACAGGACTGATTATCTACTCAGGATAAACTACCAGGGTCTTAATGTGTTCTATCTTGTTCTGCTACCTAGTCAACACCTCTGGTTTGTTTAGGAGGCACACTCAGTTGTACAATCTGCAGACCAGCTGTAAGAGCTGTCTGTATGCTTATCAAGAGTTAAATAATCAACAGACCTTGTAGGTCAGACATAGCATTCCGTAAGGCTGTGTTTTCATAGTAAATATTAAGGAAATCCAGTTCTTTCATAGTCCTTCCTGATGCAAATGGAATAAAGGAATTTCATTCCTATATGAAAGGTTTCTTAGAGGTTAAATATCTTGAGGTAAAATGCTTTTGATTACATGCAACCACTGACATGCTTCCTACACTCAATGGATTACTTTATTGGGGCTTGATAATGAAATAACTAACTGATATCAGGGGTTTTTCTGCCTTGGGGCTTTTCTGTCCTCTTTGCTTTCCCTGTATGGGACAGAACAGTGTTCAGGGTTTATGCACAGCTTCAGTTAAATGCTGTTGGCCAAGAAATTCTGGGTTCCTGATCAAGATACATAGGCATAAAGTAGGATCTGTGTTAACAGGTATGCCTGGAAGATTCAGTTACTGTAAAGTAAGCAATTATGCTAAGTTTTACATATGTGTGATGTATTCTGTTATCTTTTTTTTTTACTGCAGTCCAGGAGTATATTCCACGTCTGTTTTCAGGACTGAAATATTACCTAGATTGTTGCTTTATACTTGCCTCGAGAGCCAAAAGTGTATTTACTTGTAGAATGTTAACCTTTTACTCAAGAGTTAGAATAAAAATTGAAAGTGTAAATGCTGTGGTATGGCTAACCTACAGTTTAAAAAAAAATTCTTTTGCTTCCAGCTTGAGAGCACATTTAAAGATTTTATGCACTAGTGTTTGAAAGAATAGTACTACTCAGCAGCAGTTGTGAAAAAAATTCTTGACATCTGTACAGTAGGGATCAGAATTTCACATAACTGCATAATACCATAAACACAGGCTTCGAGAAAGTAAAGTGTGATCTAGTAACAGGAATTGACAGTCCTGATAGTGAGGACTGATGCTGAGGAAGTGTGGTATCCTAAAGTCACCATATCACTTTAAATTGCTTTTTGTATTCTACCCAACATGGACTTCCCAAGTTGTTAATGCGCAGAATTGCTTATGCACCCTTCTGAAGTGGTTGCATTGCAGGTTCCGAGCAAAAATAACAAAATAAAATCAGCTCGAATTTATTGGCAGAGTCATGCTAACAGCTGTAACTTAATGCTTACTGAATTGTCTGTTTGCTCAGCTCTTCATTATACTTAATTGCCACATTTAAATTAGGGGCTTAGTCCTTTGCCAGATGATAGGCTGGCCTATGTGGTTCTTATGTAGGTTTAGTATCTTGTTGCAGTGGAAGTCTACAACAAACCTTCCTGAAATACTGGAACTGGACTTACATATCAAATTTTGAGATGCTTGAGTTTTGTTTTTCAGTATTGGCACCAAACAACCTCTCTACCTAACTAATTACCAATTGGTTTTCTCTTAATTACTGAGTAGGAGAAATACTGAAAAGCTTCAGTTTATTTGTGGCAATTTATAGGTCATGACAGTTCAGTGTATTTTAAACATATTATCAAATAGAATTTTTTTCTTTTTATTTCTGAAGTCAAGATTTCAGGAGTTTGCTTATTTACTGAAGAATCTTTGTGATGATGCAGTGTAATAGATTTTAAAGAAATTTGCTGTACAAAAATGTAATAGGAGACAGATTTACCTCTTTCTACTATTTCTGGGGCTCCTTAGAGAGGCAGTCATCAGTGAATGGCATAACCACATTTTGAACTTGATGCCACTCAAGTGTAGTAGATAACTGCATGCAACCAAATTATCTCACTTGCCTCATTTTATAGCACTTCCCCCAGCTGTAACTCCAACTCGTCTAGTAATCTTTTTAGCATTGATCATGAGAGTTCTGATTAACAAGATTCTGGCTTTATTTTTACTATATAGCTGTTCAGTAAATAGTCAACATGTATATTTAGCCCATCAAATTTGGAAGGATAAATATATCAAGCAACAAAATTTGAATAAATACGGCTCAGTAGGTTTGACATCTGGTTGCTCGTGGGAAAGAGGCTCTAGAAATGTTGCACTTCCCACATTCTTGCTATTGTTGGTTACAGAACATTGGAACAAGCAGTTGTTGGATATTTTTTGAAAAATGACTTAAAATACTCAATTTTGGGATACAAGCAGCAAAGTGGGCCTAGGTGTATCAACAACTGCACATTAACAACACTTTTTTGGCCAGCAGAACTTAAAAGCATGATTTTTTTTTTTTTCCAGTGAAATGCCTTTTCTATAACAACTGCTATTTGAACTTCTAGGCTTGGAACAACACACGATTCCTGTAGTGAAGATATGTATAGTACCTTGCTACAAAGGTATCATCAGCTGGAACAGGAAATGGGTCAAGTTGCTGAAGCATGGCTTGAATGCCAGAAAAGAATAGATGATTATGTTGAGGAACAGGTAAGAATCATGTAAATAGTCTCAGGACTGATTATGTGGGGAGCAGCCCATGCAAGGTTGTGTCTCCAGTGAAGACTTTATAAATTTAATAAATAGCAATTTAATTTATTAAATATTACTTTATATATTTTATAAAATATTTGTATTAAAAATACAAAATATTTAATATTTTCATCCAGATCTTTGAAGCAACAATATGTAACTTTTTTCAGAGCAGAAAGGAACACTAACATACAAATACATAATGGTGATTGTACAGAAACATGTCAAATTGAAGCAGGTTGTTGTGCCATTGTTTAGAGATGGTCTTTGAACGTTTTTGAATGACTTTAGCCTGTAAATTACCCATAGCACAGTAATCTAAACGCTTTTGTAGATGACAGTAGGAAAAGGTAGAAAAAGAGAAAACCAAAAACCCTTAAGCTTCCAAAATAGTAATTGCACTAAATGAAATTCAGAGAGATTGCTTCTAAAAACTATTGCATGTTACATAGGGTGATGATGACTTTTGTACAGCTGTCAAAATCAGAACTCCAGAATCTCACAACATAAATATGAGACCTCTGAATTTATGCTTTTTTGATTATGTTCTGATAGCTCATTCTTCTGAGTTTGTGCTACATTTTATAAAAAAAATCATGTTGTGCTGACTCCTACATTGTCAAGAGCTTAATTTTTGGAAAAATAGCTGTCTACTTTGCAAGTGGTTGGTTATAGTCTTCCAAAATTGCTCATGTGCTTTTTGTCTCAAGTTTAAAGAACCTGAATTTTTTTTTTTTACAACACCTCAGGATAGAATTTTGAACACCGCTTAGTTCAATCTTAAGTATACCAGAAGAAAGAATTTGTCTTGAAATAACTAAAGATACAGAATTTTATAGAACTTTTCTTGTATTTTGCAGTTTTATGAGCATTAGGAATATGGACATCCAATTTGAGATGTAGTAATGCTATGTTATTCCTACAGATAAAAAACATCAAGTCTTACAGCACACTGTAAATGTCCTTCAGAAGCTGTTCCCTGTGATGAAGATTTAAAAGAATTTTTACCATTAATTTCAGTACCTTCAAGACAGAGACAGGACATGACTAATTTTAAAGATTATTCTGTATTTGGGGTGTGCATCTGTGAGCTATCAGTTATGAAGTTTTCTGTTGGTCTGGCTACTTTTGTGCACCTAAATATTTGATTGCAGCTCAGTAACATTTCATCATCTCCCATTTTGTGCAACTGGTCATTTTCCCCATGGTGTTAGGGTGTCCTGGCTGGCTGATACTGCCTCTCCAGTAAGAAAGGGAGCGCAGTTCACTTGTCATCATTCACTTACTTGTCCAAAAGATGGCATTTCTGTAGAGTTACATTCATATCCGGACTCTGACTGGTTGATCTGCAACACTTCAAAATCAACTCTTAACTTATTTTTCTGTATTTTTGTGTATCAGGCGACCATGGAACTGCCACAAGTACTGTCTTAAAGCATTTTTTAATCTGCTCAGTGAAGCCTGTATCCTGATGCAAACAAACCCATCTCCCATTTGGGGAAACGTAATATGATGATTTCTTATTTCTAATGACCAAAAAAGCCTGCAAGGGGGAGTGTGTAGAAGAAACAATTCTAAAACCTAAACCATCAAATTGTCAAGGAGACGTTTATATTGGTTTTTATATGTAGAAAGAACATGGTCATAATTGTGCCTTAAACCCCCTGTTGGTGATAACCTGTGGTTAAACTTTCTTGATCAGAAATACATCATTCACTGTGACCATCTTACCTGTATTTGCAGTGATTTTTTTTGTCATCAAGGTAGAAATCAGAAACCTGGCTACTGTGGAAACTGTAGGTCTTAACAGTGAATGCATGTTCTCTATTTGCTGGCTTTTCTTGGTTTAACAAAATTGTGAGGTTTTAGTGCTAGTGTGACAGAGGTTAGAAAGCAGACTGTCACAGAGAAAAACGTAAGAATGGTCCTCGTTTATCTACTATGGAACTCTACCAAAATTTTAGACAGGGTGTCAGCAGAGATAATGAATGGACCCTCCACTACTGTATGTTATGTTACTTGTTCTTGAGTAAAAAAGCTAATAGCTTTTACAAGCAATACAAATGCTACTTTTATTTAAGACTCTGTAAGACAGCTGTGCCATGCAGACATGCAACTTAATACAACGATATGTGTGTATGCTGTAATAAAATTATAATAAGGGTTCGTTCATATCAGCACCTGTATTCATCACATGTTAAAATCTAAGGAAGATATTTAGGATATCAAGAATACAGGAGAGTTTAAATGTACTTCCAGATACTATTTTTCCTACTAAATTTAGACTGTGTTCAACTCGGGAGGTCCTAAATATATCTGGATCACTGCCATAAGGAATGGCTAGATGGTCATGTGTACTTTGTGTGAAAGTGTTTCCTTTTTTTTTTGTTGTTTTTTACTGCTGGCTCCCACAGGAGAAAGGAATACAGGAATGCCTTTGCCTAGCTCCACAGGAGCCCAGGGAGAGCTTCTTGCTTGTGTCTTCATATTTGTGTGGAATTCTAACCCCCCCACACCCCAGTCCTTGTGAACTTAACAGAAAAAATAATATTGTATGGGCATAATTGTTTTTCTGTGTTTGACAGCTATATAAATACATTTTTTGGGTGCTGAAAGTTTGTGATAAGAGGTGTTATTAGCTCTATTGAAACAAGCTAGGAAAATAGATCAGATTCACAGGTGGAATTTGGGGTGCTCAAATGTGCTATCCATATTTGATACACTTCAAAATTTGGAAATAACAAGCATACTGTAGTGTATGTATGAACATCAGAATTCTCACAGGTCATCTAGTGCTATATGTCAGTTCTGACCAAACTGCTGGCTTTGTTTCATTATTAAATCTATTTCAGAATGGAAAAATACTTGTTCACCTGCCTGTCTCACTTTATCATGTCTTGTCTGATAGATCTCAAATACATTTTAGCCTCAAATAAACAGAGGAAGGAAGAGGGTAGTAGTGGACCTCTCTTCCCCACTGAGCATCAGTGGTAGCATATTCATTGCAGATGTGCAAGACTGAAGTGTAAATTTTTCCTTCTGATGTAATTTGAATTTATCTCCCACTCCCCAGCAAAGTTCTTGAGATGAATCATGTGGTTTGTGTTGCAGCTGCTTTGCTCTGCTGAAATAAATATTCTTTGGGGAAAAGAAAGAAAGGAGAGAAGTGATTTCCTATTATTTATGGAATTAATAATTTAAGATACTTGCAGACATGGGGTATTGGAAAGGCTGTAAAGTTGGAAGTAGGAAAACTTTAGCTTTGGCCTCTGTTCCCATTAATACTCAAGAGTACCAAGACTTAAACCGTGCTGTTTTCTTTGACAGTTTCTTGGCAGGCTTGAGTAGGCAGCTCCCAGTTAATGCACTGGCTGTTTTAAATGTCATTCTTTGGCATTAAAGTCTTCTCTTATAATGTATGGTGAATGTAGGTGCTTGTCTTTTGATGGTGAGGATTCAGCTAGGTGACAGGGCACCTAAGCCAGTGAGTGTTGCTGTGTTTAAATATACCTCAAGGGTTGTCAGAAGCTGATCATACAGTCAGGATGAAATTTCTTACGTTCTTGGCTGCAGGCTCTGCGGTACCTTTTACCATGTCTAAGAAATGGTTCAAGAACATTTCATGCATGCTATTTTTTTTAAAAAAAAACAACTATGCACATGAAACTCATTTTTTGGTGTTAGTGTAACCTCACTGGAGCAAGGAAAATCAAAATGCACGGTAACAATTAGAATTACATGCTGCTGATGGTTTCAGAAATTCATTAGGCAAAACTTTACCACTTAATACTGTTTCAAATCCCCAACTTAGAATTTCATTTTTGCAAGTTAAATAATGATAATAGCAATAATACACTTAGGTTAATAGTAAGACTTTAAACTTTTGACCAAATATGCATTTCTGGAGGCATGCTTTTGAAGAAGGGAAAAAAAAGATTGCTAGTCATGTAACCAACTGGGCTTGGCTCATGTATCTTTATGAAGCAATTTGTTATATTCTACAAGGTGGTAGATTTTTTTATTAAGTAAATGAAAAACAAACTGTGAAAGATAACCTAGATAGTAGTTTTTCCTCACTGAGGTAGTGTTTTTTAAAATGCTTCAAGGAAAAACAGGAGAAGCTTTGTTCTTGCATTTTGCTGTGTTAAAATCTATAGGAGATTTTGCATTCCGTCATAGTGAATTTATTTGCTAAATCAGAAAAATACCTTTCATGTAAAAAAATAAGGGGCTCTGTGAATTTATGGTGATGTGATTAAGAGTAGAGTGATTATTAAATATTTTTTCCAGCCTTAGATAAATCACAGGCATGAAATACTTTGAGGACTATAAGTGGCAAATAGTGTTAGTCTGGGTCACTATTTATAAGTTTTTTGACTCTTCGGGTGGTTCCACATTTGGTACATCAGAGTTTGCACTTGAGCCTGTGTTGAGACCTTGCCAAAAGTACTGTACCTCTAGATTTTAGTGGATTTTAGTGGATCTGAGATGTTGAGGATTTAGTGTCAATCACATTTTATTGAAAATGTCATGAAAATATTTAATGAAAATAAATATTAATGTAAGAAATAACAGTGGAAATAATTGAAAAATAGTATAAATGAATATAAAGTCTTACTTTTAAGTGACTCAAATCTTTAACATATAAAATACATTTTATATTGACTTATGTAAGTACTTTCAAAATTGTATAGACATGCTAGGTTTAATCAGACTGATAGACCAACTGACAACAGCATAGGTTTTCTATGATTAAATCAATGAGTTTTCCTTAAATTCTGTTTTAGATGGCAATGAAAACAAAGCAACGAATGCTAAAGGAAGACTGGGAATTTTTTAAACAGAGGCGTTTTATTGAAGAGCAGGTAGGATTTTTTTTATACCATACTAAGTTATACTAATGCTTCATGTATATTTGTAAGCTGCAAACATACGAGTGTAGTGTATTGTACTAGTTCTGTGATCTAATTCTGTAACTGTGCCAGGCGTGAACTTTGTTCAGCTAAAATACAGAGAAGCAAGATCTAAGAGTATGTAATAATATGTAATCTCAGTAACTACAAGGTAAAAACATAAGCACCATAGTTTTAGGATTGAATACCAGGTGTTAAAATTCTTTATACAATAAAAGGGGAATTTTTAATGCCTTAGAGTGGGATCCAAAACAGCCAATACATTGAGCATGGAGCTGCCTTAATGTACGTGATGGGGAATATTGTGCTTGAGAGTTTAACAAATTCTCTTGTGTGTGCAGAGCTAGGGAGGGTGAACCACGGTAGCAGGGCAGATGATTGCATCTCTTACGACTCTGGAGATGGAGTGGGGAAGAGGCTGAGAAGAACTATCTGCCTTTTATAAGCTGTAGCCAGAGAGGGGCCAGTAGAAGTTCCTAATTTTTTTATAAAGCTATTTGCTGTTTAAGACACAGTACCCTAGAAGTATTCAAGTATCTATCATGCTTTCCATAAGAGTACAGTGTGACTTGGCTAGAGTTAAGACTGAATGGGGAACTTCTCTGTTCCTGCACCACTGTGCAGAAAGAAATATTAGTCATGAGTGAGAGAGAGTATGCAGTATATTTTAATAAACTTAAGATTAGATTGGCAATGTCTCATAGTAGTTACCAGTAAGTACTACTTCCTGTAAGAAAACATAAGCCTGTGTTAACCATGTCTTCAGAACATCTGGTATACAGGGCTCCTCAGAGGACTTGAGGAAGAATCCTCTTTTTCCTTGATCCTAATTGGGCTTAAGTGAGCTGTAAGTCCATGGCTGCTTAGGTAAGGATCAGGTCTGGGCATCTGTAGAAGTGGATGCTTAGGCACACCCTTGTTTAACCTAAGATTTGTAGGTATCTAATGAAATTAGGTACTTTCGGGATTAGGTCTCTTCCAGGTGGAGGTTGTTTGGATTATATTTTTTCATTAATGCTGTTGAGTCCTGTTTCGGCAGCTACTTCATTCCTTGAATCTATCCCACTGTGGCTACAGAATTAGTCCTAATTCTTTTTTGCAGGCTAAGGGTGAGTTTGCATTCTCTCTCCATTTGTCATCAGTGTCCTTTTGCGCATACCATGTAACAAGACAAGAACTGCTCAAGTTTGGAGTGCATCAGCAGAAATACCACGCAAGATGCACATAAAAATAAGTCAAGGAGAACAACTTGGCCACTTGTTTATTTCACTGTAGAAACATACTTTCTTGGAAGAGTTTCAGTGCTAAATATTTTTTACTTGTATCTTTGAACTCCTTTATTTTTGCTCATGATGAAAACACCACCTTCATTAAATTATTCTGAATTATTCTGCTTTTAAAATATTTTGCCAAAAGAACTCTTTGTGACTATGTAATTTGTTAATCATGATGTGCCATTGAATTGTTAATGGAAAGACTTGCACCACTAAAACTGCCTTTATAATTTACTTCAGCTTAATAACAAGAAAGCACTAGCTGGGGAGAACAACTTCACAGACACAATGAGACACATGCTGTCATCACGTTTGAGCATGCCTGACTGTCCCAACTGTAATTATAGAAGAAGGTGAGCTGATATTTTTAATATGAAATCGTAATAAATCATTAATTTCTTGTTTGAGGAAAAAGGAAATATATTATTGGAACAAAGAGTCTGGTTACTTCAATGAATGCTACTTAGTCATAAAAATCCATAATCTCAATTCTTGAACAGATGTACTTGTGATGACTGCAGCCTTTCACACATTTTAACATGTGGCATCATGGATTCACCTATAACGGATGATATCCACATTAACCAGTTACCACTACAAATTGATTCTACTCCGGATTATCTATCTGAGATCCGCCCACCCAGTATGTCTTCAGCAAGTTCAGGATCGGGTTCCAGCTCACCTATTACAATTCAGCAACATCCCAGACTGATCCTCGCAGATAATGGTTCTGCACCAACTTTGTAAGTTCTTTTTTCTGTTTTAAAATTTCGTAGTGAATTGAACTGAATCAGGCAAGTTGCATTGGCTGACTATCATTATGTAATGCTAGTTTTGCCTCAGAAAATTATTTAGTAATGGTACTGTATTCAGCAGACCACAACCCCAGCACTATATGTTGTACAAACATAAATTAAAAAAAATCCTGTAAAGTTCTTCAGAATTTTTTAAGATGTTGATTTAACAGTATTGCTCAAAGTGTGTATAGTAAGTATTTTCCTCCTTTGAGATTACAAGGACATCAGATACTGATTTACTTCAGAGCATCATTTTAAAATCTCCCATTTTCTTAGAGTGAGCAAAGGAACAAGTAATCTTTTCTTTGGGGGATCGTCATTTCATATGAATCAGTTCAGTTCCAAAAAAGGCTTTATTAGGAGGCCTTTAGGATTGTTGCAGTTGTGTTAACCTGAGACACAACTATTTCTGATGCAAGACTATCAGAAGTCTGTGCCACCTTCTTTCTTTTATTCAGATCACAATGACAGTCAGATTTGAGGCGTTAGTCTAATGGTAGACTTTCGCCCCTTCCATTAATTTTGAAGGGTTAAAACTGCTTGGTAGGCTGGCTTCTGTATGTGGTTAGGGTGCAGCTGAACGACAGTCTCCTCTGTCATGTGATATTCTAAAGGAATATTTAGAAAAACCCAACTTCAATACTGATGGGAACACTAATGAAGTACCTGTTAGTACAGTCAAGGAAATTGATGTTTGCATTCTGTGTTAATATGTGTGATGAACAAGGACAGTGCAGATGTGTGGGATGTTTCTGATGAATATCACTTCACTAAGCTCAATTCCTTTAAACATTTACCTTTGCATGTACTACCATCAGTGGTTTAATCATCTATAGCAGGAGTTTAGTTTCTGAACCCATTTGGGGATTGCTTGAAAACAGATTATGTGGTGGTACGTTTAGGTGCATATTCTTAAATGTGTGGTTTGTGATTTCTGTAAACTTTCCTTAGTTTTGGTGCTGAAATGTCCAAAATTGTTCAATTTGTCTCTTCAGAAGCTTGTTCAGTTGAATCCATGTATTATTTAAGAAGCCTATTTTCAGGGAAATACCACTGCTCCTTGGGGAAGGGCCATTTTATGTCTCATAGTATCTGCTGTGTTTTATTTCCTCATTGCACATTTGAAATATGCCTAATGGTGCCATCATGTAATTAAATTTTGGCACAGTATCTCATGGAATGCAAAAAGATAAAGTGCACAGTTTAAGAGCTCTGGATTGCTGTAGAAACATTAACTAACCAATCTTTGCAACACTTCCCTGGAGCGGGTAATTAAACATGCATGTTCTTTTACTAGCTGTCTATATGGAGAAAATTTCCATTAAGGATTTTAGAGCAGATTCTAAAAAGCACATAGAGGTGGGGTTGTCTAAGAACTAATTCCTATTGAGAAATTTCAGGGTTAGTGTGATGTGTTCAATGTTCCCTACCTACTGTTAATGGTTTGACATGTAATGTATGGAAAAACCTGTATTTTATATTCTACTTTTTTCCATTTCACACTTTCTCTAAAGGAAGTCATTGGCATATGGCTTTCCTTATCAAATTAAAGGTCATCCATATCCTGGCGTTATTAATTCTGTAGATTCTTGGTCAGAAAACAGTGGTGGGAAAATATTTTACACAGAAATAAGTCTTACTTTCAATCCAGTTGGTCATTCAGGCATGCAACTGCTATATTCAGTAGGATGATATGGCAGGTTGCTTGATGTTACTTGCTTGAAAAAATAAGTTCAGTTAAACAACTTGGAAGACAGTCCTTTGACTCCTAATTGGAACCTTTTTACAAAGGATGCCCTCAACTTTGTTTCATTTTGGTGTTCTACCTGCTTTCACAATAGCTGAGGTTACTGAGCGCTGTGACTGATCAAAGCCTCTTTTCCCCTCAGTGGTAGTGATGATGAAGATGTTGCACCGTTATCAGCAAAATTTGCTGATATCTACCCACTGAATAATTATGATGACGCAGAGGTGGTAGCCAACATGAATGGAATTCACAGTGAGCTAAATGGTGGCGGTGAAAACATGGCATTGAAAGATGAGGTACAGCATTTACGGTGTCGTATCTTTTTCTGGCAGTTGGATGTGCTTGCTGGAGAAGGGTCTGTCCTTCACCCCTATGTTAATGAGTTAATGTTGTCCAGTCTCCTCAGGTGAGCAGTACTAGCAGCAGTTCCTCAGAAGCAGATGATGAAGAAGCAGATGGGGAGAGCAGTGGTGAACCACCAGGGACTCAAAAAGAGGAAATGTCTTTAGGAAAAAGGGCATTAAGGAAAGATGAAGCAAAAATGGATAGTCCACCACCTTCTTACCCCAGTCAGCAGGTATAGTAATTTAAAAGCAACCCTTTTAGTAAATTAATTTTTTAAACTTGGCTGCTCAAATGATAATACAATACATTTACATCTTCAATTACATCTTTAACTTCTAATATATTATCTAGCAGGTAGGTATGATACCTACATTAGTTTTCAGCTGATTGTATATTTAGATAATATCTTCCTTTAGTCAAAACTTGAAATAAATTATATTGAAGGGGAAAAAGTAAAAGGGGAAAAAAATTATTCCTGTCTGACTGAGAAACAGAATCTTAGAAGTGTTTCTGCTTGGACACTTGTGCTTGGTTGTTGTTAAATATTAATGTTGAGTTATTTGAAATTAATTGGGACGTGGGAGGGGGAACAGATGATGTGAGTACTTAGTTAATGGGCACTTTTTAATATTATATCTGAGGACTAACCTTCCCTGTTGAAACCCTATGTAGTTAAATCTATTCCATGACTTCTGGCATGGGTCTTGGAGTGTTTGATTTCTTTTTAAGTGGTTTAAGATTATTAAGCTCTCTACCGTGAGGTCATCAAACCACCCAGAGAACCATGCCTAGAGTATCTGCTCAGTTTGTAGTGGTGTTTGGTTTAACAGCTGATCACCAAAGCAAAGCATCTGATGGACTTGTCTTTGTGACTGTGTGGCTTTTAATCTAAGTTACCCTGCAGCTAGAACACAGGCTCACTACTTTGAGAGAGAACATACCAGTCGCTTTTATTGCTTATTGTATAAAAGAACCCACATTGGAGGGGGCATCTTTGAGAGCTTAGATGACAGTCAGGTGGGAACTCCCATTAGATGTTCCCCTGTGGTTAGGATGTTTGTAAGGCCTTCCACTGGAAGTATTTTCTCATGTTTTAAGAGTATTAAGCTGCTTTTCTTTCAGTGAGTATGTTGAGATATTTTTCTGTGTATAGCTGACCAATGGCTTAATACTTAACATGGGCTGAGACCTCTGTCAAAGTGGTTTGAAACTGATGAACAGATTCAGCATTTGTTGTGGAAAACTAAATGAGATTATGTAAGCCTACTTGCCTTAAGGAAGTGAACTAAAATACAAGATAAAACTGCAGATTTAACCTTTCTCTTCTTTGTTTTCTGTGAGGAGAAAAAATAGTCTCAGAATTTTTCTGAGGAACTCAATGTTTGTTTAGCCTGGTTTTCTAGTCAGAGCTGAGTATCTACCCTATAATGCTGCATCCAAGAGATAGATTTCACTGGTACATGTCACGTGCATTTGGGATTTTTTTTTGGCATTATCTGCTGGGGTTGCTCATTTACTCAGTACCTTTATTTCTCTTTGCATTCCTTTGCATGCTCAGTACTGAAAGGTTTGTCAGAATTGAATTTTGAATCTCACCATTCTGTTTGACTTGTCTTTTCATTTTCATTTGTTAGTAGATTAGTATTGGTTTCTTGATAATACCAATTTTTTAATGAGAAGGTTATTTTTTCTTCTCTATACACCTAATTTGATCATTGTATTTGGTTTATGAAATCTTTGGTTGTTAAAATACACCTTGTGTCAAAGGCTCTAATGCTTTTACAGAATAATGGAGAGTTATTGTTTCTGAATGGAAGGCATATTTAAGAAGAATACCACCTGTCAATTCTGATGTAGAAAGCTAAGTTAGCTAATGTTGCTTTTTGGAAAAACATGTACATTACTAGGAAAAAGCAGTTGGGAAGTGTTCCTGGTATGGCTTCTGGTAGAACTATCTTCCAGTGAAATGTCAGATGACAGTGGCAGAAAAAAAGTGCTGAGCTGAGAGAGGGAAATGGAATTGCTCTTTCCTGGGGTGCTTTTCTTCCAGAGTCCTGAATCCTTTCGACAGAATAGAGGCTAATGATACCTCAAGATCAGTAAAAGTTACTAATAAGGCATGGATTTCTCAGAATTCATGTGATTACAGAATTTTTTGTGATCATTGTCAGCTTCACAGAATCACAGAATAGTTGAATTCAGAACAAACATCTGCAGATAGTCTAGCCCATCCCTCCTGCACAAAGCAAGTCATCTAGAGAAGGTCAGTCAGCACTGTGTCCCGTTGGATTTTGAGTATCACCAAGGATGGAGGCTCAGAACTGCTGTTGGTAACATGTTCCACTGTTCAACCACTCTCACAAATAAATTCTTTAAGTTAGAGTGGAATTTCCTGTGTTTCAGTCTGTGCCCATTTCCTCGTGTCCTTTCATGGGATACTAGTGAGAAGAGTCTGGATCTGTCCTCTTTACTCTCATCTTCCCCTCCCAGTCAGGAAACACACACTGCTAACACCCTCCTGGGTGTTCTCTCTTGAAGCTAAACAGTCCTAGCTCTCAGCCTCTCCTTGTATGGCAGATGCTTCAAGGTCTAAATCATCTTTGCTTCTTCACTGGACTCACTGCAGTATGTCCGTGTCTCTGGTACTGAGGAGTCTAGAACTGGACCCAGCACTCCAGATGTGTCTTACTGATGCTAAATGGAGTGGAAAGATCTCTTCCCTTGACATGCTGGTAGTGCTCTGCCTAATGCAGCTCAGGACTAATTCTGACTTTATCAGCTAATCAACTCTTATTACCACTTTCTACACATATGTTTTATTTTTTTTTATAGTGGGTAATTAATTGCCTAGTAACAATCAAATTCTGTCAGGGTTCCTATTCCTGTCTGTTCTTGGTTATTTGTATCAGTATCTTGCTTGTTGTCACTGATAGTAGACATTAAATGTCTGTATAGTATGAAATGCTGTCAATTTTTAGGGCATTCTTTTCTTAACTAAGATAAAGATCCTCCACTAGTGCTTTTACTTCACTGCAAGGTTTTTCCATCAGTCTTAGGTGAAAGAATTCTGTGGATGCTCTGAAAATATTGATGTATGCAAAATGAAATAATATTAATGATTATTAAAAGAGGATGGAGGAATTAGCTGACTTTACTGATTGTCAAGTAGATTGAAACAGTTTTGGGTTTTTTAAATTATTTTTATTTTCTTACAGGCTGACCAAGGTCCAAATGCTTGTGAATGTCATGTTTGCAAACAAGAAGCCTCAGGTCTAACAGCGTCTGCACTTGCAACTGGACGCCTGCCTGCTGGCCACCAGTTTATGAATCCTGAAAAACCTGCACATCCTGCACTTCATCTTTATCCTCACATCCATGGACATATACCATTGCATACAATTCCTCATCTGCCTCGTCCACTTATCCATCCCACGTTGTATACAGCTTCTCCTTTTACACACAATAAGGTAAGCTTGACGGAGGAGGGGATGCATCCTCATCCCAGGAAAAGTACTGTACACCTGTATAAACCAGCATGACTGAGTATCGTTGAAATCATGACAGTTGATTTAAATTGTGATCTGTTTATAGTAGTCCTTTTGAAGGGAATAGGACAGATTGATAATTGGTGAAAGATTCATACAGAAGGGCTAAGGGTAGTTTTTGTCAGGAAGACTGATAATTTCCCTACTGTGATTAGAAAGCATGTGAAGTCAACTGAGACTTTAGTCAGTGTAATAGGACTAATTAAATCTTCATATGATATATATTGAAGGTCAAAATTTAATATCCTATTTTGGCAATAAAATCCTAAGATTTCCAGTTCACAATGTTAGTGTTTTGGTTTAGGGCTTTTTTTAAAAAAAATTGAGTCATAGGTGTGTATTTGTAAGGTTTTTATTGTGCATTGAGAGAACTTGCTTTTTTGCAGGTTCTGCAAAATTCTTGTGACCCAAGACTTTTAAGTAGTAAGAGAAAGATGTGGAACAAGGATTGGGACCAGGTGACAGGTTTTCAGAAGTATGAGTCAAAATCAAGATTTAGTGGTGTTAGTGTGGTGGTGTTTCACATACTATTTAAATCAGTCAGACTGTGGGTGCTGCTGAAAGGGGAAAGTCTTTGTCATTAGGTACATATTCCTGTCATCTCTCTTTTGTGTAGTCCAGCAAGCCTGTGGTTGCCAGGAGAGTAGACTAGTTCACTAAGGTGACTATTACTTTTACTGTCCTTCTTAACATCCACTTTGTTTTTCCTGTCTTATCGGTGTCCTTTCCTTACATCTGTTGGAGTGCACCAGTTCCATAACTGCGGTGTGCCAGCCTGCCATTTCTCAACCGCCCACTGCTGTTCTTCTGAACCCCCTTAATTGTTGTACCCCATCTTCTGCCGTCGTTTCAGAGCTCTTTCTACATCCCTTACAGCAGTCAGCTCAGGCTCCCATCCATCTACTCAACTTCCCATCCCTGATCTCTGCTGTCTTTCCTTTCAGAAGACTTTGTGTAGTAGAACATCTGCAGCGTACTGTCACGGTGCACCAGAAGCCCCATGCAGAGCAGCGGGCTGCGAGCATTGACTGCCTTTGTAATGCAGGCCAGCTCTATCAGTTCTGGCACAGCACCTGAACCAGCTGGGCTCCGTGTATTTATGTTGTGCTGGAGGTGTGAAGACATGTGGAAGCTGAAGTTTGAGGGAGCTTTTGTCTTTGAAGAGCCAGCTGAATTCCACAGAGCTGGTAGTGAATGACCTAATAAGACCTGTTGGATCAGGCTTGGTTTATCATAGATAAGCTCTTCTGCCCTGTGAAGTTTTTCTTTGTACCCATGTATGCAAGTTTTCTTTAATGCAGGTTATTCCAGCCCCTCCCACTTTCACCGTTAGTCAGATAATCAAAATCCTTCTGCATGGAAAAAGGAGATTGGGTATATAAGTAGTTTGCTTGGCCATGACTGCTTAGACTTTAATGTCTGAAATGACATTGGACTCAGCTGATATTTATAATATCTATATCTACTTTTTTGTAGCTTTTCATTGCATCAAATCTAGTGCAAAAATAGAACAGACTTTTTCCTTGTTTTTTTTTAATGTAATGCTTGCATTGCCCAAGGTCTCTGGGAGAAAGTTAACTTTTTAGAATGTGAATAAATAATTTCAGCAAGGAACGAAATGGGGTGATCCAGAACAACTTACCTCTGTAAAACAAGAAAAAGTGTGTTCCTGTTTTTCTTTCCCACCTGCTTCTTAAAATTAAAGGGTATATTCCTTACCTGTTAAGTTTTAAGTAAGAAACCTGTTAATACATGGAGGTGGAAAAAGCAGAATAATATAATCAACTTCATGGTTTCAAATAACAAGTGTTTTAGTTCTTTTTCTACTGTGCATATTTTCAATCCTGAAGTGTCTGTAATCCCTTTATCACAATTGTCTTATGTGGTAATGATTATCATGACACAGAGGATTGATTTTGGCAGCTTGGGCTTTGAAATGTAATAATTCCTAGCAAGTTGTACATTCATATGAATACTGTTTTTAATTAAAATTGACAGCAATATATATATATTAACCCAAGTATTTTTGGAGAACATTTTTTTTGTGTTTGTCAGTTAGCCAAATCTAAAAGCAGTGTTTGTGATTTATAAAATAGACTGTATGTGCATGTATATATATATTATCTGCATTAATAAACAACAAACCAGTCTTTTTATCATTCTGGAAATATTGTTTATTATGCTTTTTATAATGCTTTTCACAACTGAAACACTATGATTTGAATATTGCTGTTGGAGTGACTGTGTAAGCAAACAGAATATTAATGAGGAAAATACTCTTTATTTTTGTAGGCATTACCGCCAGCTCCAGTTCAGAATCATACAAACAAGCATCAAGTATTCAATGCATCTCTCCAAGATCATATTTATCCAAGCTGTTTTGGGAGCACTCCAGATTGGAATAGCTCTAAATTTATAAGTCTTTGGGGATCAGAGATGATGAATGACAAGAACTGGAATCCTGCTACATTTTTGCCTGATACAATTCCTGGTGAGGATTTGTTACTACTTCACACTCACTAGTTAAAAGCCTTATGTTTTGAAATGGGAGTATGGCACTTTTTTCCAGGAATGGTAGGACTCATCACCTTCATTTTATAAAATGGAGTTCTGGAAAAGATTTGCTGCCACTTCTACTGCAGTGGGGCTGAAAATTAAGGATGCTGAAGGCAAAAGAATAGCATGCTATTTTTCACTTACAGTCATTGTAGAGATAATCTTTGTCTTCAGAAGTTTAGGGTTGCAAAGAAATGGGAATTAAGGGGAAACTTAAATAACTTTTGGTCTTCTGCCACAAAGGCCTGCTCTTTTTCTACAGGGTCATGAGAGCACTGGTAACATGGCATTACATCCTACTTCTTATAATGCACAGAGATAACTGTGTTGTCATTCAAAAAGACAGAGGCATAAATCTAGCAAAAGATTAATTTAATCTAGGAAGCCTTTGGAAATACTAATGGTTGAAGTGAAAAAGAATAGAAAAGAAATAACAGATATCTTTCCATTCATATAACAGCAAATATGAAAATTCCTTTTTTGTTTTATTTGACTTGTATGAAAAAGGAAGCTTGGTTTTGTGTGTCAGCTTTTTTTCAGATTGATCTGCTGCTAACTTCTGTCAAGCTACTACAGTGATATTTAAAAGGAAAGGCATTAAAACCTCCAGAAAACTTCCCCAGTAGGGTAGCTCATCCATTTACAAATGTAGTTATGGGTAGCTGTTCCAACAGATGGTTAGTGGCAAGCTTGTGTGGAAGGTCTATCGCAGAGGTGCTACTGTAGTTGGCTGGAATTTCAAATAAGTAAAGATAAGACTTATGATGTTATATTGACAGAAGGATATGTTGTTTCTCCTTATAGTTGTTGCATGGCTAACCTGGATTTCAGATACTGAAGCTTATATACCTAGCATGCAAAATGGTGTCCAATTTTAATTTTTAAATTATAAATGGATAAAGGTATCTGTAGCATCTTTGCTGCTTGTTAACACACATTTAGTAGTGTTCTTAAAATTTTAACTTTAAGGTTCCTGACTTCTGCTTTGAGACATCTTAGCACTTACTGTTACAACTATATTTTTGGGAGAAGAGAGAAGGGGGGAAAGGAGGATCACTTCACTAATCCTACCAAGCCAACATTAACAATATATCCTTGCTTGCCTGCATCTAAATTATTGAATGTTTAATTCTAAATGCCATAAAGACAATTCTGTGATTCTTAATTACTACATGTATTTCAATTTAAGGGAGTGATATATTAGCACCAGCACTCTCAGAAATAAGATCCGAAGCACTTCCTACTACATCTAGCAATGAAGCAACAGCAGTTACTGACAGCAAAGAGAAAAAAAATGCTGCAAAGAAGAAATGTCTGTACAATTTCCAGGATGCCTTTATGGAAGCTAATAAAGTTGTCATGGCAACCTCTTCTGCCACTTCTTCTGTCTCCTGCACAGCAACTACAGTGCAGTCAAGCAGCAACCAATTCAAAGTATCATCCAAGAGACCTTCTTCAATAGGTAAGGCTTTGTAATTCACATATATCTTAGTAACTGACTCAAGTACATTTAGCTAACTATAAAGATCTATCTGTGTTTATTTTAATAATATTATGTATACATGATGATTTTTGTAATTGCTCCTCTTCTTCATACTCTTGAGTTACAGTCTCTCTACTCCTGGATTAAAGACCTTGATGTTAGGGTTTGGAACTGGTAATAGAAAGGTATTGAAATACTGCTGATTTTTACAGAAGCTGAGAACATCCAGCATTTTGATGGTTTGGGAAGTTAATGGAGACTTACTCCATTATTTTTAATTGTAAGAGGTTTCTTTTTTCCCCAATTTAGGTGAAGTGTTCCACAATATTAATAAAGAGGACCATAGACATTCTGCACCAGTTGCACCACGAAATAGTCCTACCAGTTTAGCATCCCTTCCTTCACTGTCTCCCGCTGCACTGTCTCCAGCGTCTACACCACATCTTCCAAATCTTGCTGCTCCTTCTTTCCCCAAAACTGCTGCAACAGCCCCTGGATTTGTGGATCCTCATTCAGGTCTTTGTCCTACTACAGTTGCACCTCCCACTTCCACCACAGACAGCTCTGTAAGTGCCCCACCAAGTGTTTGCAGGTAAGTTTGTTGTTGTAATTGGTTTTTTCTCCAGTAGAAGAGGGACTAAAATACATACACCTTTTCTCCTTTGGCAGTGGTCGTAGTGTGAAAGAAGAGCTGTCTCTGTGTTCACAAATGAGACAGTTCAGATACTTAGTATGTAACTTAGGTGAGACTTAACAAATACTGTTTCCCTTGTAGAATCTAGTTACTGAGTTTAGAGGCTTGAAAACAAATGTTTGCTCACCTTTAGAAATGTAACTAGAAGTTACATTGAACCTCTTTATCTGGGATAAATAAGTCAAGCTCTGTTCTTTCTTACTCTCGCTGCTGCAGAGGCACAAACCTGTTGTATAATGTATATGTTTTCTCATTTTGACATTATATGGCATGCAGGAATGAAAAGCTGTGCAAATATAAGGAGTCTGTAGACAGATCTAGCTCAAACTATAACAAGGTCATACATGGTCTTGAAACCTGCCACGTAGTAACACAACTTCTTGGTTATACTTAAGACTCCTTAGGTATCAGTCCCACCATTTATACAGTGGTTGTAATGTGGAAGGTTGTTCTGATTTCCAAAGGTTTTCAAAGGTCTTGAAGGTTGGGAGGAGTTTGGTGGAGCTGTCTTCTGGTAGTGTTACGTATTGTGGCAGACTGACAATGGTGCCAGCTCTTTGATGTCTGAAGAGTGTAGGCATAACAATAAAGCAGTTGAGTCATTGCTTGAAGTACTCCAACCTGTAGGGCTGTAGTCATGGTTGCTATGAGTGTAGTCTCCTGGCTACTGCAGTAGTTTTCAGAAAATTATGTGAGATTTAGGCAGAGTTAGATAACTGCATACCTGAAGTGCTTCTAAAAACACCCTTATTTCCGTTATCAACTGATTTTATTGATGATATCACAAAATGAGTAACTGTTCTTTCATGCTCAAGACATCATTGCAGTTTTGTAAAGACGCTTTCTTACCTACTACAGGGAGAGAATTGAATATAGGCTATTTAATGCAATAGAAATCCCCCTTTTATTATCATCTCTAGGTGCTAACATGATAAAACGATTTTAGTTCATAAGGAATGAGCTGTGAGAATCCAGAAAAAATTGTTGCCGTCTATATGAATTGGTCATGTGCTACAGTGCAAAAAACTGCTTTATGCTCTAGTCTTTCAATCTAGTGACGGAGCAACAGAGCTAATGAAGCCTTGGTTTCTATGGAGTTGTGTCTGTTGCTCCTAGCACATGCTACCCCACCGTGCTGCTGGGTACTGTAATACCTCTCAGCAGACAAGAAACAGTGATGCAAGGGCTGATTGAACTGAGTAGTCAGAATGTTTGCACTGACTGCGGCATCTCCTGTTATGTGCAACAGTTTTGCATGCTTTTCCCTGACTAGGGTACTGAAGCTGAACAATTTTTCATTCTGTCATGGTCACTAATTCTTGAAAAACTTACAGGGGGAGGGAAGGAGGAAGTTAGAAAGAGGATTCACGTACATCTTGCAGTTAAGATGGATTATGGCTTGTTTTCACCTTTCTAACATAAGAATAAAGAAATACTAATGCTAGATGAGTTGATATTTTTTTAAATACTTTTTATTTTTGAAGCAAGATGACATGAGTTTTAGAAGAACTGGACAGTGCATATTCTGGGTGCAGTTATGGCAAGCTCTGGAAGGAATAAACTGCTGTGTGCCTGATTATTGAAGAGTCATGATAGTATTTTCCCTTGAAAATCAAGGTGCAAACAGGGTAATAGGAACATTCTGGTTTTAACCAACCTTGAATTGTTCGGGGTTTTTTAAGTCAAGAGCTTGAAAATCTACCTAAAACCAGGGGATTTTAGAAATGAATTGAGTGCTTTGTAACTGCACAGCTCTTTTCAGACCACAAGTGATGAGATGGGCAGCAGTTTCAAAATTGTTCCATTTAAAAAAAGTTAGAATTACTACTTCTGAAACTATTTTACCTGTTTAAAGGCAGGAACACCAGTTCCAAAGCTCATTCTCTAGTCTGCTCATTCAGTGAATCACTAAATGAGTTTTTATAAATTACTTTCTCATGTATCATCTTGTCTTGCTGTTTGGTTTTGAGCATCTCCATTTGCAGGCTACTGGATGAGGGCTTTAGGATTTGACGTGTCACTGGTGGCTGTTGTCCCAGCCTGAGAGTCATTTTCCTGGTAGATGTGTTTTTTTCAGATACCTTACTTACTGAGTTTATAAAAACTTGAGGTTTTTATAAGTTTTTTCTTAATTTAACATAGTGATCCTGATTGTGAGGGCCATCGCTGTGAGAACAGTAACACGTATGATCATCAACAGTATGATGGAGAGGAGAGCCAAGATGAAGACAGCTGTTCAGAGCATAGCTCCAGTACCTCAACATCCACAAATCAAAAGGAAGGAAAATACTGTGACTGCTGTTACTGTGAGTTCTTCGGCCATGGAGGAGTAAGTTGTTGGATTTTAAACTGGTTTTATTTTCTTTTTTGTCACTTATTCATCATTGGTTGCATGTGGCTTATCAGACTGCAACTAAGGGGGTGGTACTGGAGCTCATTCAAGAGAGGTAGTAAAAGGAGCATGGTTAGAAAGTAATTTTCCTCTTTAAAATAAAGAATTGAAACAAACCTTTCCAGTTGAAAGTAATTCAGGGGCAATAAAAATGACTAAAAGATTTAGGAAGCAACTGACTTGGATAAAAGATACAATGTTTGACTGAAACTGCATGTGGAGCATTGAGCCATTTAAATAACTTTACAAAATTCATGCACTCATCTTTAGTACTGTAATTATAAATCATGTGATGAGTTTGGGTAAAAGTACATTTAATATAGGATTTTTTTAAATGTTCATAGCAATTTATGACCCATTCTCCCATCTGTAAAAATAGCAGTTCCTGAAGTATTCACTTCAAATGGATTTAAAAAAAAAATAAACTATTCCAACCTGAACTTGGGTGATGTACGTTTAAATTATGCTTTTATCAAAGGAAAACCCAAACTGCATTTTCCCTGTTTCCAGTATTACAAACCATTTTCTTTACTGGTGCATTTTGATAGGCACTGACTTGTATTTGTATTTAAGGGTTATTTTGAGGAAATTTTGAAGTTCTAAAGCATGCAGGTTATACAAAATCTTTTCCCTTATGTTCCCTTATGTTATTTTAATACTTAACACTGACTGAAGGATCTTTAACTTCATACCAGTAACATGTCTGCTGAATTCTTGTAATCATATCTTTTCACTTGCACAAATGAAATGCTAAAAGCTGTTAAGTTGCCTCATTACATTTTTTTTCTTAAGTTAAAATTTCATTTTTCTGATGGCCTCATTTGTACATCTGTGTATAGTCTGGCTTAATAATCAGTTAACTAGTAGAATTTGAGCGTCTGGCATTTTTTTCCTATTTGAAGTAAAAGCTCAGTTTCTTGGCCATGTACTTGATCAGATGCAGTTTTGTCTTAGGGCTTGAAGTGAATTAAAAGCCCCTGCCTTGTGGCTGAAAGGGGCAGGGAGGGGATCCCATTTCTTGTTGCATGTTGCCATCATGTCCATGACTGATTTGTCTTTGATAGTCATCTGATTGCACAGTAAGTGATTTATTTTGCTGAAGTGGCAAAATGCTACACGTTTTTTAAGTTAATAGGCTTTGTTTTGCTGGTTTAATGAGTTGAACTGGTGTAGCTCCAAACAGATGGGCACCAGATCTGGTGCAGGAAGGGAGAGGGTAAGGCAGCAGGAGGGGAGGAGGAGTGAGGAGTTGAGAGGCAGGAGCATTGGATGGGAATACAGATATGAAACATGACACAAGGATTCAGCTTGCAGCAGTATTAAGTTGTTGATGTGACTCTGCTGGAGGTATGCTGGCACACTTCAGTGCAGGGTAATCAGGCCTTCACAGTTAACAGCCTAGAGGCCTGTGTAGCCTAAACTCTGAAACAGACTTAACAAAAATGGAAGCAGCAGCAAATGTCTGCTCCTTTCAAATTTTCAAATGTGGTATACCGATCACAAGAGAATATGGAAGTCTTTCTTGCTTTTAAAGGTATTTCTTTGTCTTCTCACTTTTGCATTTCTCCACAAGATCAGTCATTCTTTCAGTTGGAAAATACAGTTCACAAGCTAGTGTCAAGTCTGACAGGTTTGTTGCCTCTTAAATACACCTTTAGGTACACATACAAACAAAAAGGAGTTTGATATTCAGGTTTGGACCTTCCAAGTTACTTGAAGGTCTCTAAAATTTCAACAGTATTAGGTCAGTAAAATTTTTGCATTTGGTCACTAAATTTGTCTCATGTCCTTCAGCCTCCAGCTGCACCAACCAGTAGAAATTATGCAGAAATGCGAGAAAAGCTTCGTTTACGTCTAACAAAAAGGAAAGAGGAACAGCCGAAGAAACCAGATCAGATCTCTGAAAGGGAAAGTGTTGTTGACCATCGAAAGGTGGAAGACTTGCTCCAATTTATAAACAGCTCTGAAACCAAACCAGTAAGCAGTTCTCGGGCAGCCAAGCGAGCCAGACATAAGCAAAGAAAGGTAAGACATAAAAGTATGTTTATCCTAGACCTCATGTTTTTGAACCTGTATACCATTATATACTGACTTTACAATAATGGTATAATTGTTTTCTCTGTAGTTTGTGGTACACTGCCTGACCGTATATACACAGCTAGCTTACCTGCTCTGATGATATGGAGTTATGTAGCAGACTGGGAAGATTCCTCACAGTGTTATTGTCATGTTTCATTGCAAGTCAGCTGTATATTGGAATTTTCCACATTTTAGAAAGCTGTATCTAAGTGTCAGAAATGTTAAGAATTTGATTGTTTTGTAGAATTGACATTTAAAAGTGGGGGAAGTTAGGAAACCAGTGTTTCCTCACCATTATCCCAGTACAGTGTTTCTGTATTGGGATAATGGTTATGATAAAGTATCTCTGTAGGAAGCCAGGAAACATAAGGTCAGTGGTTGTATGAGAGAGGAAAAGTTGAAATTTGGTATTTTTAGAATTATTGTGCTGGGTGTCTTGCCATCCTGATTGAAAGAGATTAAGTTCTGTACCACATGATGACACGAAGTTCTATACCAAACCACAGTGAAGTGGCAAGCTACAGAGATGGGGCAGGGAACTAAAAGTTACAGGTTGATTTCAAATAGAAATTTGCAAAAACATTTCTGAAGAAACTAATGTGTAACAGTGAAATTACTTTTTGAAAACAGTATTTACTGAAATAATAGAGAAAATATGTATTTTTAAGTTGAACAAGCAGAAAATTCACTTTTCTTACTGCAATTCAAGTATCAGCCTTAGGTATAAAGCTCAAGGCTAATGAGATTGGTTGCTGAATGTTTTTGAATTCTGTTAAGCACTTGTGTGACTGCATGTAAATATTTCTTGTTTGTAGATTTCCTTTGCTGGCACTAATTCTGTATTCTTTAAATACTTCCATGGGTTTGGAAGACCTGAAGTTCACAAGTTACAATCTTTATGTTCATGTTATAGCACTATTCAGCAACTTGAGGTCTCAGCAAGTTATTTATAAATAAAATTCACTTTGCTCTTGCAATGCAGTTTAAGCATAAGAACTGGAAGATTTTCATAGGGTTTTTTGCATTACTTCTATAACAGAAGTAGTAATCCCGTACAGGCACTTGTAAATGTGCAAGAAATGAAACGGTCTTGATTGTTTTCAGTGTACGACTTTTTCATTTTGATAATGATGCAAGATCAATGCTGCACAGCTAAGTTTTAGGCATTTGCAGTAATGGCTGGAAAAAATCCCTTTTGTCTGTTTCATGTGGCTAATGAACTTATGGCTGACAACAGAAATCTTTACTATCCATATTTTTGACAGTTTTTTATGTAACTTTAATGTGCTTAATGTTTTGCTGTAAAATGTTTTTAGTGATTGCTCTTCCTAATGTTCATGAACACTGAAACAGAGCAACTCTCCTAGCATAGCAGAAGAGGTAAACAATGCAACATAATGGAAATCTGAGTTACCTTAGTAAGACATGCAGTTGTTGAGAATGAAGCTGAATGTTTTGGTTTTTCGCTATTTTTTTGTGGTTGTAGAAAACTTTGGTAAGGAGTAAGGCTCAGCAGTATCAAAAAGAAGATCAATGGTTGTATTAACAAGTCAAATATATTACAGAAGCATAGAAAATAGAAATATAGGAAGGATTTTTAATGTGCTTTCAAGGGCAACTTTTGTATCAATAGTATTTGCTTGTTGTGCAGACTTCTGGATTAAGTGTTCATATGTTAACATCCTAGGATTTATAGTGTTCATAGAGAAAAGTAGCAATAATCCTAAAAACTATTATTCAAAAAATATTTGTCACTTCAATAAAATGTTGTTATTTTGTAGCTTGAAGAAAAAGCTCGACTTGAAGCAGAAGCCAGGGAGAGGGAGCATCACCAGTTGCTTGAGGAACAGAGGCGACGCGAGGAAGAAGAAGAGGAGAGGCTGAAACAAGAATTACAACGGCTTCAAGAACTTCAGCAGTTGCGGGCTGTAAAGAAAAAGAAGAAAGAGCGAACAAGTAAAGACTGTCAGAAGGTGGACATGCTTACTCGAAACTGCCAGGCAGTGAAGGAACCTGTCCCAAATTCACCCGAAGACATTCAGAATGGTACACTTGAGCAATCAGAAAAGATAGAAACCTCCTCCAGTTCACTGTCAAGACATGTGAATCATACAGAACAGAGGCCAGTTTCAGAGACAGGCTGTGAACTATCCAATCCTGTAAACACTAGAGACTCAAAGCTGCTTTATCAGAAAGAGGGGAGTGTAAAGCAGCATGAGCCCCTCTCTTTTCTGCTTGATATTATGCATCAACATAAAGAAGGAAATAGCAAACAGAAACTAAAGCAGATAAACAAACCATGTGCTGAACAAGTGAAAAAGCCTGTTGAATCTCCCAAAGCAGCTGAGATTCAGGCTAAAACCAGAAACCAAATAGAATCCAAAGCAAAAGCAGCAGAGCTCCCAACACTTGCAGAACCTAAAAAAGAGGAGAAGAAATTAAACAATAACAACAAAAAGCAGTTGAACCACGTAAAGGAAGAGAAAGCACCTGTAACAAGTGAATCCCCATCACCAAGTGAACAGCAACAAAATAATAAGCTAATACTTGCAGATTCTCCTCAACCAAAAGGCAAGAACAAGAAAAACAAGAAGAAAAAAGGGGACAAAGTCAACAATTCAATTGGTAAGTGTATAATAAAGTTGAAGTTTTGAAAGTTCAAGCTTTGAAAGTTTTTTTGTTTTTTTTTTTTATTGTCACCATTTCAGACCATAACTTTGAAATCTTTATTTTCAGCCATTTTTGCCAATGTAAATTAAAGAAACAGAAAAAATGGTGTCAGGAAAACTCAAGTCACTGTAATTATAACAATCAGGAGATGTATATAGTTTTAGGAAAGAGGTATAGGATGCTTTAAAGTGTGAATAAGCTAGCATATGCTGCTGGTTTCGTATGGTGTTTTTGTTTAAGAAAGCCAGTGTCTTCTATAAAGCCTATTCTTTTAAAAGCAGGATTGTATTTCATATGGTATTAGGAGTATAGTCTAAAGTTGGTCTTACTCTGATCAAGGAAAATAAGGGGATTCTGCGGCCAAAGAATGATCATTCATGCATAAACATACATTTTCTCAGTGGAAATAATTCCGTTCATTTATTAATTACATTAACAGGCAAGTAAGTAAATACAGAATTAACTTACTGGTTTTTATTTGTCAGAGTGAAAATTTACAGTGGGATGTTAATTAGTTGATATTATTGTTTTCTCCACATGAATGTTAGCTTGTGCTAGTAAGCAGATTTTTTATTTGTCTGATAGAAATAATAAAATCATAGAAGATTGAGTTGACTCAAGCAAGTTGCACTTGCATAATTTTCTTCCCAAGGTATTTTTTTGTTTTCCTGAAAACATCTAACAGCTGATACCAGAGCAGAGAAGCGCATGCAGTGCTAGCTGGTTGGCTTTGTCAGCACACTAATGAAATTTCCATTCTCAGGCACCAGTTTATTCCTGCACATGCTTGGTCCCTACTGGGAATGCCAGTTGGGATGGCAGTTTTGTGGTATGGACATCTGTCTGCTCAGAGCACCCGGTCTTTCCCCTGGGATCACCCAGTAGCTGAGTGGTAACAGTGCATAAATTAAATGTTTGTTCACCAGAATGACTTAATATTGCAGTTCTCACTGCCATTCTGTCTGATAAGCACATCAAGATACAAGACCATAATCCTTTGGCAGTCTCTGCCAGTGTTTCTGAATACTTATGTTTATTAAACTTTGTTATAAAACTGTAAACCAAATTCCTGGTTGTTGCAAGTGCTAGGTGTAGAGCCCAACTTTTGTTGTTTCATGGTTCGGCTGAGTCAGCCCACCAGTCTTTCTTTTTAACTCTTATGTTCAGTGTTTCCATTCCATGTCAATCGGTGATACAGCATTGACCCCTTTTTTCTGATACCTTAGTTCTTGTGCATACTGTATGGTGTGTTTGTGTTTTGGTTTGGGGGGGAGGGGCTTAATTTACCAGGGAGGATGTACTCTGGTCATTGGAGAAAGACAAAACTCTAGAATTAGGAGCAGAAAGAGAAGACTGAAGCCATTTAAAGGAGAAAATATGGAGGGTGTTTACTTTAGGAGAATGCAGGTAGCTTCCTGTACCTTTTCCTCCTCCCTGCCCCTCACCACTATTTTCTGCTGCTTAAGAAACTTAATTGTAACTAAGTATAGTTACAATTTCAGAAAACTAATGTTTAAATGTGGAAAAAAAACAGTGACATGTTTCTGAATTTTTAGAGATAATTGTGCTGCACTCAGTCAGGACTAGATCACTACTGTGAGTAGTTCTGACTTTAGAACTACATGAAAGATACTGTAATAAAAAAAAAAATTATTTAGTTATAATTTCTTAAAGATGTAGGGTTGATATACCAAATTAGCAAAGGCAAAAAAACCCCAAACCAAACCCTAAGAAAAGAAATTAGAACTAGGGTAATTGAAAGAACATGAAAAGAGGGTAGCAAGGTTTGGGGGTATTTTAACTAAGTTTTAAAAATAAGTGTTAAGGCAGTGAACATGTTTGGGTTTGGTGTGATCTCTGTTTCTTAAATTTGTTCTGTCAGAGTATTTTAATTCCTTGTTATGAAGAAGCTGACGAAAACTAGGGGTATAGGGAAGCCCTGTATAGGGCTTTCTGGTTCTTCAGAAATAAGCTGCACGGCAAAGTTGTGCAACGCTTAAACTACCTTTTTAGAAGAGAGTGTACTAGGTGGTTTTGATTAGTTTCTTTGTCACCCTTTTTGGAATGTGGAATTCTGAAGCTGCTTCAGAAATGACATCTTAATTAAAAGTTTGTATTAATTCAGCTTAAACATGAATAATCAATAGTCTACAAAGTTCAGGCAGTTCTCCAAAAATATATTTAATGCAACTTCTTCAAGCTTCTTCCTCTCTCCTTCCCCTTCCTCATGAAATCTAATATAGTGTCATGATTTTTCCTTTGTAGATGATGTGTTTCTACCCAAAGACATTGATCTAGACAGCGTGGAAATGGATGAAACAGAGCGAGAAGTGGAGTATTTTAAAAGGTAAAGTGCTGTAATTTCTGCATGTTAAGCTGTTGTGCTTCTTCCCATGTGTTGTGGTTTTAAAAAACCAAAACAAACAAACAAAACAACAAACCAACCCAGAACTTAATAACTCTCTCCTGGCAGAAAAGCTTGTGTTGTACTGTGTTGTAACAGCAAATCCTGTTACAGCTGACATTCTGAATACTATAACAATCGCCAAAGCTGTAGATCTATGGGCACAGATTGTAGCTGAGTAGCACAAATACAGAAATGAGTGCCAGAATCATCTATGTGTCCTCCAGGTTCTCATCAAGACTTTCAGAACATTCTCAGTTACCATTTTTTTTCTATAAACACTGTTTGTATGACTATTTCATTATCCACACAGATCAAATACTGATCAGTGCTTTAAAAAAAATAAATAATTTAAAAGCTGTGTTATGTGTTGAACAAATAAAACTTTATATTTTAGATTTCTGACATACTTCAAAAAGGTTTGTTCATGATGTTTTCTTCCCTGTTTATAGGAGCTATTAGTTTGGAATTTCATACTGTACGTGAAGCAGAGATGATGTAACTGTGGGATATTAGCGTATACCAGTCATAGAGGGGATGCTTACGCTAGTGCAGTGACAGTAATAAATAACATGAACCTGTGCTTGTGAAACTTCTGTGCATTTTGGTTGCTGTTGGGATTTATGCATCACTTTAGTTACTTTTGAATTCCTCAAATATGGGTAGACAGCTCATGTTTAAATACTATAGCACATATTCTTCCATAATACTGAAATCTACTCAAATTTGTGCTTTTAATGGTGACTGGGTATGCTAGTTTCCCGTGAATACATCTAATAAGTGTCTCATCATGATGACAAATCTGAAATGTTATAAATAAATTACTGAATTGCAAGAAACTGATTTAGGAATCAACAGTAGTATTTCACAAAACATAAAACTATTTGTTTAAAGGGTGGGGTTTTCTTAAGAAAGGGCTTTCACTATGAATTTCAATTTCTTTTCTATATTTATATAATTTTCATAGTCTGTGTGCCTGGGATGTAATGCATGCATGTGTCTTCCAAAGGACAGTACGACTGCTTATCTGTGCTGCTTATTACTACTATATCAAATGTATGTGTCTGATTATTTATGGAGTTAAGGTACACTAGACAAGGAAATTTTCAAAAGCGTATTTCTTAAAAATTATTTTTGAGTGGTGCCAATTAAAGGACTTTTTAATAAAAATATGGGTTTTATGGGTGAAATATGGCATTATATTAGATTGTGCTATTATTGTTATAGCATAGGTCTTTGGGTTTCATGGAATATTGTTAGCTTCATTGAAGTTTGCACTGTCTGTAACAAGAAAATAGAAAAGTTCACCTATTCTCTACTCTCAATAGGACAAATGAAGCAGTGTGTTATATTTGTAGAAGTGCCGCTAAAGTTCGGAGATAAACTTGTTAAATATGATTCCAAATGCAGAGTTAACACTTCTAACTGTACTGTTTTGCAATCAGTTCAGTAATTGGTATAATCTACTCCTTTACTGTCATCTGTTAGGAAGCATGTGTAACTGTCCAAGGGGTTTATGTATACCTGTTTAGAAAGGTGTCTGAAAAGCCCTGATGGGTGCTGTTCTAGGGGAGGAAAATGTCTAGTTAATGCCAGGAAGGCACCTTCAATGCATATGTTTTCCGTCACCTGATAATTTCCAACATAATACTTTAGAAGTCTACCAACATTGCTTGTTTTAGTAACCCTCCATAGCAATGAGCTTAACAGACCTACTGAATTCATACTGTTTACTGATAGTTTGCTAATTCATCACCTTTTTTTCTTGCTTTGTAATGGTGTAATAGATGAATACTTAAATTACACCCTGACTTCAGAATTAATTTTGCAAGCTACATCTAACTTCAGTACAGAAAGAACAAAATAAGTCTGATTCTTCTTACCGTCCACTTGTGTTTCATTCCTCCTGTCTGCTCCCCTTGGCTTTCAGTTGTTGCAGAAGCTGTATAGCCTTCATGAGGAGGGATACACACTACCTTGATCCTGTTGTGCAAGCCTTTAGCCTAAACAAGCTACACCTTGACTCATTAAAGTTCTCCAGCATGAATGAATTATCACTGAAATGCCTGCACATGCCAACCTTTTCCAAAATGTCTTCTATAAATTGTGTTCAGTGAAAGTGAATAAGTGGATTTTTGTTCTAAAGGTGTTATTTCCAGGCATGTGGACTACTTATCTGCTGCATTATAAGGTCTTATTAGGTCTTTGTCTCAAACATAACTTTGCTGTATTTGGAAGAGAAGCAGCAGTGTCCCATGTCATTGGTGCTTCTGCTTTACACATTACCTACTGCTCAGTCTTACTATTAACAAGGCTTTTGGTAAATACAGCAATGTCAGCTCTGTTTCTAGTTAACATTCAAGTAGCTTATGCTCCTTCATTCGCCTAATGTTGATAATGCATTGGTGTTTAAAGTAAGAGGTTTGTGATGTATTTGAGTGATGGACAAGTTATTTCTTAAGAGGTTTTGTCCTTCTGAATGACAGCTGCTCTTCAAAAGAGGGATAACACCTGTGGTTTGATTTTAAGTATATTGGTTTCACTTTATTGCTCTCTTCTTTTCAGATTCTGCTTGGATTCTGCCAGACAGACAAGGCAGAGACTTTCCATCAACTGGTCCAATTTTAGCTTGAAAAAAACCACCTTTGCTGCACATTGAAATGACAATATGGGGAGGGAACCCTGCAGGAATCAATGAACGACAACTCCACTTATCTGTCCTGCTGTGCTGAGAGCTTATCTGGTCTTGAGCCAGTGCTGCCTTGCCTTGTCCCCAGTGCTGTGTGGATCTGCACTGAACCCTTTGGCCTGATAATTCTTGCGGACTGAAAAATTGCCACTTTCTACCTGAATTTGTTAGCTTGTGTGCTTGTAGTCTGTGAGTGAGACTTACTTGATTGTAGCTGTATGCCGTTGGAGTTGGAACAATAGCTCTTTTCCATCTCCTTCTGAATGCCTTGGCCTCAAAGACTTTAAATTGCTTAGGCTTGGGTGGAGGCCAAAATGCTAGTTTGCATCATCTGCAGTGGCTCCTGTCACTTCTGCATCTAGCTATGTTTTGTCATTCTGACTCCTGACAAAGGAATGGACCTAGTCAGTTGTGCTTTCATCTGCTCCAGAATTCTCCTGACATGACTTCATGAAAAAAAGGCTCTTACGGGACAAATATTTCCTCAGTTCTTTCACAATCTACTGTTTAAGAGTGTACAAGTTACGCTATTTGTGTTTTGATTTATTTTTTTTCCTGACTTGTAGCCAGCTTGTGTAAGAATACTTGCAGAATGAGAAAATTTAAAAAAGAACAGTACTCACACTATCAAATCTGTTATAGAGTGTATAATTGTATTAACACTGAAGCCTAACTGGCTACTTTTTTAACATATTGTTAAGTAATATTAAAATCATGTCTTTCTTTTTGAAAGATGGAATACATTAGTATGGCAGAAGACTTGTGTCTTGCTTTTTTCTGCTTGGGTGGGGAAAGGGAAAGAAACACACCAAAAAAATAATGGTTTTCTAAACTAAATTTCATCTTATGTCAAAACTGATCAGTGAATGCTACTTAACTTCAGTATATTCCTTGTTTGCCAGCTCACCTGATGGTAAAGACTACGATCTGTTAGAGCAAGACAGACTCCTGCTGGATGCTGGAATTAAGTTCGTGAATTCTGTGAATTGCTGTAATGCTTCTATCTCAATAGATAATTTGTGAGAAACAAGTTAATACAAAATTTTCCAATTTAACATCAGTGCAGAAATTAAGTAGGTAGGCTCAATGCTACTATCATGTAAAGAGTTAACAATGTAGTAGTGTCTTACAGGTTGCATAGTACTGCCCAGCATGGAAGAAAACTGGTAGTTTAGGATTTTGATCTGTGTAAAGATGCTGTGCTATTTATTTGGAATAGAAACAACAGAAGCTCTCTTTTTACTTCCAGATTACCATACTTCCCAAGTTATAAGACAGTCTTCTGTTCATTTTCTTTGAATAAAATAGGGCTTCCACTCAGCACATATTTAAAAGGACAACACAGTTTCAAAGCCCACTAATGTCCTTTTCCAGAACCATTCCACATCTTTCTTTCTTCTACTTGTTAACACACATTTTTCTGTGATACACCCACTGGGCTCAGGACTGTTTTGCATGACACAGTGTAATTGTGCTCAGCTTTGGACTTGAGAAGGTTTAGTGGATGATTGCCTCCATGTCCCCTGTGAGGCCCAGATGTAGCAGGAGGATTGGGTTGGCTAGAGATTACTGAGATATCTACTATTTCACATCCCTTTGTTGGCCCTGGAGTGTGCTGCTGGTACAGAATATAGTTGCTCAGTTTATACCCAGCCACTGTAGGTTAATGAGCTTGCAGTCTCCTCTTGTAGAAGAGGGAATGACCCAATACCTGTTCTCAAAATATAGTCCAGGGACATAAAGAGGACAACTGCTATTACTCTTCAGATTCGGGCTTAGCCTTACTTTTTTGTCAGTGCAGTATTGTAGCATATGTATTTATTTGTGCTGGAGGAATAGCATCTCAAACCTAAATGGTAATGTCTGTGCTACTTAGCATCGACTGCCTCTGCAAAACTATGTACTGCTGAAAATATCTGCCTCTGTCAGTGGAGAAGAATGAACTTTGTTTCTTGGGACCGTGGAGGCTTGCATCTGTTGCAGCCTGAGTTAGGTCTTAGTTATGTAAAAGTGAAGAGGCTTCTCATGTGGGACAGTGGCTGTGGGGGGAAAAAAAAAGCTGTTGAAACAGCTGAAGCTGAATGTTTGTGTGAAGTCCCAACTTGCCAGGCTTTTTCAGTTCTCAACTGTAACACAAGGTGGCGGTGTAT